>NC_086449.1:77093986-77185000 GCF_028390025.1 Pseudophryne corroboree | reverse complement strand
GTCCTATGTCTGTATAGGGTGTAATAGATGTATTATGGTCATGTCCAATGGTCAATTCATGTTGGGGGTGTAGTGTCCTATGTCTGTATAGGGTGTAATAGATGTATTATGGTCACGCCCAGTGGTCAGGTCATGTGGGGGTGTAGTGTCCTATGTCTGTATAGGGTGTAATAGATGCTATTATGGTCACGCACAGTGGTCAGGTCATGTTGGGGGTGTAGTGTCCTATGTCTGTATAGGGTGTAATAGATGTATTATGGTCACGCCCAGTGGTCAGGTCATGTTGGGGGTGTAGTGTCCTATGTCTGTATAGGGTGTAATAGATGTATTATGGTCACGCCCAGTGGTCAGGTCATGTTGGGGTGTAGTGTCCTATGTCTGTATAGGGTGTAATAGATGTATTATGGTCACGCCAGTGGTCAGGTCATGTTGGGGTGTAGTGTCCTATGTCTGTATAGGGTGTAATAGATGTATTATGGTCACGCCCAGTGGTCAGGTCATGTTGGGGGTGTAGTGTCCTATGTCTGTATAGGGTGTAATAGATGTATTATGGTCACGCCAGTGGTCAGGTCATGTTGGGGGTGTAGTGTCCTATGTCTGTATAGGGTGTAATAGATGTATTATGGTCACGCCCAGTGGTCAGGTCATGTTGGGGGTGTAGTGTCCTATGTCTGTATAGGGTGTAATAGATGTATTATGGTCACGCCCAGTGGTCAGGTCATGTGGGGGTGTAGTGTCCTATGTCTGTATAGGGTGTAATAGATGTATTATGGTCACGCCCAGTGGTCAGGTCATGTTGGGGGTGTAGTGTCCTATGTCTGTATAGGGTGTAATAGATGTATTATGGTCACGCCCAGTGGTCAGGTCATGTTGGGGGTGTAGTGTCCTATGCCTGTATAGGGTGTAATAGATGTATTATGGTCACGCCCAGTGGTCAGGTCATGTTGGGGGTGTAGTGTCCTATGTCTGTATAGGGTGTAATAGATGTATTATGGTCACGCCCAGTGGTCAGGTCATGTTGGGGGTGTAGTGTCCTATGTCTGTATAGGGTGTAATAGATGTATTATGGTCACGCCCAGTGGTCAGGTCATGTTGGGGGTGTAGTGTCCTATGTCTGTATAGGGTGTAATAGATGTATTATGGTCACGCCCAGTGGTCAGGTCATGTTGGGGGTGTAGTGTCCTATGTCTGTATAGGGTGTAATAGATGTATTATGGTCACGCCCAGTGGTCAGGTCATGTTGGGGGTGTAGTGTCCTATGTCTGTATAGGGTGTAATAGATGTATTATGGTCACGCCCAGTGGTCAGGTCATGTTCGGGGGTGTAGTGTCCTATGTCTGTATAGGGTGTAATAGATGTATTATGGTCACGCCCAGTGGTCAGGTCATGTTGGGGGTGTAGTGTCCTATGTCTGTATAGGGTGTAATAGATGTATTATGGTCACGCCCAGTGGTCAGGTCATGTTGGGGGTGTAGTGTCCTATGTCTGTATAGGGTGTAATAGATGTATTATGGTCACGCCCAGTGGTCAGGTCATGTTGGGGGTGTAGTGTCCTATGTCTGTATAGGGTGTAATAGATGTATTATGGTCACGCCCAGTGGTCAGGTCATGTTGGGGGTGTAGTGTCCTATGTCTGTATAGGGTGTAATAGATGTATTATGGTCACGCCCAGTGGTCAGGTCATGTTCGGGGTGTAGTGTCCTATGTCTGTATAGGGTGTAATAGATGTATTATGGTCACGCCCAGTGGTCAGGTCATGTTGGGGGTGTAGTGTCCTATGTCTGTATAGGGTGTAATAGATGTATTATGGTCACGCCCAGTGGTCAGGTCATGTTGGGGGTGTAGTGTCCTATGTCTGTATAGGGTGTAATAGATGTATTATGGTCACGCCCAGTGGTCAGGTCATGTTGGGGGTGTAGTGTCCTATGTCTGTATAGGGTGTAATAGATGTATTATGGTCATGCCTACTGGTCAGGTCATGTTCGGGGTGTAGTGTCCTATGTCTGTATAGGGTGTAATAGATGTATTATGGTCACGCCCAGTGGTCAGGTCATGTTGGGGGTGTAGTGTCCTATGTCTGTATAGGGTGTAATAGATGTATTATGGTCATGTCTACTGGTCAGGTCATGTTCAGGGTGTAGTGTCCTATGCCTGTATAGGGTGTAATAGATGTATTATGGTCACGCCCAGTGGTCAGGTCATGTTGGGGGTGTAGTGTCCTATGTCTGTATAGGGTGTAATAGATGTATTATGGTCATGTCTACTGGTAAGGTCATGTTCAGGGTGTAGTGTCCTATGCCTGTATAGGGTGTAATAGATGTATTATGGTCACGCCCAGTGGTCAGGTCATGTTGGGGGTGTAGTGTCCTATGTCTGTATAGGGTGTAATAGATGTATTATGGTCACGCCCAATGGTCAGGTCATGTTGGGGGTGTAGTGTCCTATGCCTGTATAGGGTGTAATAGATGTATTATGGTCACGCCCAGTGGTCAGGTCATGTTGGGGGTGTAGTGTCCTATGTCTGTATAGGGTGTAATAGATGTATTATGGTCATGTCCAATGGTCTGGTCATGTTGGGGGTGTAGTGTCCTAAGTCTGTATAGGGTGTAATAGATGTATTATGGTCACGCCCAGTGGTCAGGTCATGTTGGGGGTGTAGTGTCCTATGTCTGTATAGGGTGTAATAGATGTATTGTGGTCACGCCCAGTGGTCAGGTCATGTTGGGGGTGTAGTGTCCTATGTCTGTATAGGGTGTAATAGATGTATTATGGTCACGCCCAGTGGTCAGGTCATGTTGGGGGTGTAGTGTCCTATGTCTGTATAGGGTGTAATAGATGTATTATGGTCATGTCCAATGGTCAGGTCATGTTGGGGGTGTAGTGTCCTATGTCTGTATAGGGTGTAATAGATGTATTATGGTCACGCCCAGTGGTCAGGTCATGTTGGGGGTGTAGTGTCCTATGTCTGTATAGGGTGTAATAGATGTATTATGGTCACGCCCAGTGGTCAGGTCATGTTCGGGGTGTAGTGTCCTATGTCTGTATAGGGTGTAATAGATGTATTATGGTCACGCCCAGTGGTCAGGTCATGTTGGGGGTGTAGTGTCCTATGTCTGTATAGGGTGTAATAGATGTATTATGGTCACGCCCAGTGGTCAGGTCATGTTCGGGGTGTAGTGTCCTATGCCTGTATAGGGTGTAATAGATGTATTATGGTCACGCCCAGTGGTCAGGTCATGTTGGGGGTGTAGTGTCCTATGCCTGTATAGGGTGTAATAGATGTATTATGGTCACGCCCAGTGGTCAGGTCATGTTGTGGGTGTAGTGTCCTATGTCTGTATAGGGTGTAATAGATGTATTATGGTCACGCCCAGTGGTCAGGTCATGTTGGGGGTGTAGTGTCCTATGTCTGTATAGGGTGTAATAGATGTATTATGGTCACGCCCAGTGGTCAGGTCATGTTGGGGGTGTAGTGTCCTATGTCTGTATAGGGTGTAATAGATGTATTATGGTCACGCCCAGTGGTCAGGTCATGTTGGGGGTGTAGTGTCCTATGTCTGTATAGGGTGTAATAGATGTATTATGGTCACGCCCAGTGGTCAGGTCATGTTCGGGGTGTAGTGTCCTATGCCTGTATAGGGTGTAATAGATGTATTATGGTCACGCCCAGTGGTCCGGTCATGTTGGGGGTGTAGTGTCCTATGTCTGTATAGGGTGTAATAGATGTATTATGGTCACGCCCAGTGGTCAGGTCATGTTGGGGGTGTAGTGTCCTATGCCTGTATAGGGTGTAATAGATGTATTATGGTCACGCCCAGTGGTCAGGTCATGTTGGGGGTGTAGTGTCCTATGTCTGTATAGGGTGTAATAGATGTATTATGGTCACGCACAGTGGTCAGGTCATGTTGGGGGTGTAGTGTCCTATGTCTGTATAGGGTGTAGTAGATGTATTATGGTCACGCCCAGTGGTCAGGTCATGTTGGGGGTGTAGTGTCCTATGCCTGTATAGGGTGTAATAGATGTATTATGGTCATGTCCAATGGTCAGGTCATGTTCGGGGTGTAGTGTCCTATGTCTGTATAGGGTGTAATAGATGTATTATGGTCATGTCCAAAGGTCAGGTCATGTTCGGGGTGTAGTGTCCTATGTCTGTATAGGGTGTAATAGATGTATTATGGTCATGTCCAATGGTCAGGTCATGTTCGGGGTGTAGTGTCCTATGTCTGTATAGGGTGTAATAGATGTATTATGGTCATGTCCAAAGGTCAGGTCATGTTCGGGGTGTAGTGTCCTATGTCTGTATAGGGTGTAATAGATGTATTATGGTCATGTCCAATGGTCAGGTCATGTTCGGGGTGTAGTGTCCTATGTCTGTATAGAGTGTAATAGATGTATTATGGTCACGCCCAGTGGTCAGGTCATGTTGGGGGTGTAGTGTCCTATGTCTGTATAGGGTGTAATAGATGTATTATGGTCACGCCCAGTGGTCAGGTCATGTTGGGGGTGTAGTGTCCTATGTCTGTATAGGGTGTAATAGATGTATTATGGTCACGCCCAGTGGTCAGGTCATGTTGGGGGTGTAGTGTCCTATGTCTGTATAGGGTGTAATAGATGTATTATGGTCACGCCCAGTGGTCAGGTCATGTTGGGGGTGTAGTGTCCTATGTCTGTATAGGGTGTAATAGATGTATTATGGTCATGTCCAATGGTCAGGTCATGTTGGGGGTGTAGGGTCCTATGTCTGTATAGGGTGTAATAGATGTAATATTGTCATGTCCAGTGGTCAGGTCATGTTGGGGGTG
Organism: Pseudophryne corroboree; assembly: GCF_028390025.1. Taxonomy (NCBI): domain Eukaryota; kingdom Metazoa; phylum Chordata; class Amphibia; order Anura; family Myobatrachidae; genus Pseudophryne; species Pseudophryne corroboree. The sequence goes on along the minus strand of NC_086449.1, from coordinate 77,180,198 downwards.
TAGTGTCCTATGTCTTTATAGGGTGTAATAGATGTATTATGGTCACGCCCAGTGGTCAGGTCATGTTCGGGGTGTAGTGTCCTATGCCTGTATAGGGTGTAATAGATGTATTATGGTCACGCCCAGTGGTCAGGTCATGTTGGGGGTGTAGTGTCCTATGTCTGTATAGGGTGTAATAGATGTATTATGGTCACGCCCAGTGGTCAGGTCATGTTGGGGGTGTAGTGTCCTATGCCTGTATAGGGTGTAATAGATTTATTATGGTCACGCCCAGTGGTCAGGTCATGTTGGGGGTGTAGTGTCCTATGTCTGTATAGGGTGTAATAGATGTATTATGGTCACGCCCAGTGGTCAGGTCATGTTGGGGGTGTAGTGTCCTATGTCTGTATAGGGTGTAGTAGATGTATTATGGTCACGCCCAGTGGTCAGGTCATGTTCGGGGTGTAGTGTCCTATGCCTGTATAGGGTGTAATAGATGTATTATGGTCACGCCCAGTGGTCAGGTCATGTTGGGGGTGTAGTGTCCTATGTCTGTATAGGGTGTAATAGATGTATTATGGTCACGCCCAGTGGTCAGGTCATGTTGGGGGTGTAGTGTCCTATGTCTGTATAGGGTGTAATAGATGCATTATGGTCACGCCCAGTGGTCAGGTCATGTTGGGGGTGTAGTGTCCTATGTCTGTATAGGGTGTAATAGATGTATTATGGTCACGCCCAGTGGTCAGGTCATGTTGGGGGTGTAGTGTCCTATGTCTGTATAGGGTGTAATAGATGTATTATGGTCATGTCCAATGGTCAGGTCATGTTGGGGGTGTAGTGTCCTATGTCTGTATAGGGTGTAATAGATGTATTATGGTCACGCCCAGTGGTCAGGTCATGTTGGGGGTGTAGTGTCCTATGTCTGTATAGGGTGTAATAGATGTATTATGGTCACGCCCAGTGGTCAGGTCATGTTCGGGGTGTAGTGTCCTATGTCTGTATAGGGTGTAATAGATGTATTATGGTCACGCCCAGTGGTCAGGTCTTGTTGGGGGTGTAGTGTCCTATGTCTGTATAGGGTGTAATAGATGTATTATGGTCACGCCCAGTGGTCAGGTCATGTTGGGGGTGTAGTGTCCTATGTCTGTATAGGGTGTAATAGATGTATTATGGTCACGCCCAGTGGTCAGGTCATGTTGGGGGTGTAGTGTCCTATGTCTGTATAGGGTGTAATAGATGTATTATGGTCACGCCCAGTGGTCAGGTCATGTTGGGGGTGTAGTGTCCTATGTCTGTATAGGGTGTAATAGATGTATTATGGTCACGCCCAGTGGTCAGGTCATGTTGGGGGTGTAGTGTCCTATGCCTGTATAGGGTGTAATAGATGTATTATGGTCACGCCCAGTGGTCAGGTCATGTTGGGGGTATAGTGTCCTATGTCTGTATAGGGTGTAATAGATGTATTATGGTCACGCCCAGTGGTCAGGTCATGTTGGGGGTGTAGTGTCCTATGTCTGTATAGGGTGTAATAGATGTATTATGGTCACGCCCAGTGGTCAGGTCATGTTGGGGGTGTAGTGTCCTATGTCTGTATAGGGTGTAATAGATGTATTATGGTCACGCCCAGTGGTCAGGTCATGTTGGGGGTGTAGTGTCCTATGTCTGTATAGGGTGTAATAGATGTATTATGGTCACGCCCAGTGGTCAGGTCATGTTGGGGGTGTAGTGTCCTATGTCTGTATAGGGTGTAATAGATGTATTATGGTCACGCCCAGTGGTCAGGTCATGTTCGGGGTGTAGTGTCCTATGTCTGTATAGGGTGTAATAGATGTATTATGGTCACGCCCAGTGGTCAGGTCATGTTGGGGGTGTAGTGTCCTATGTCTGTATAGGGTGTAATAGATGTATTATGGTCACGCCCAGTGGTCAGGTCATGTTGGGGGTGTAGTGTCCTATGTCTGTATAGGGTGTAATAGATGTATTATGGTCACGCCCAGTGGTCAGGTCATGTTGGGGGTGTAGTGTCCTATGTCTGTATAGGGTGTAATAGATGTATTATGGTCACGCCCAGTGGTCAGGTCATGTTGGGGGTGTAGTGTCCTATGTCTGTATAGGGTGTAATAGATGTATTATGGTCACGCCCAGTGGTCAGGTCATGTTCGGGGTGTAGTGTCCTATGTCTGTATAGGGTGTAATAGATGTATTATGGTCACGCCCAGTGGTCAGGTCATGTTGGGGGTGTAGTGTCCTATGTCTGTATAGGGTGTAATAGATGTATTATGGTCACGCCCAGTGGTCAGGTCATGTTGGGGGTGTAGTGTCCTATGTCTGTATAGGGTGTAATAGATGTATTATGGTCACGCCCAGTGGTCAGGTCATGTTGGGGGTGTAGTGTCCTATGTCTGTATAGGGTGTAATAGATGTATTATGGTCATGTCTACTGGTCAGGTCATGTTCGGGGTGTAGTGTCCTATGTCTGTATAGGGTGTAATAGATGTATTATGGTCACGCCCAGTGGTCAGGTCATGTTGGGGGTGTAGTGTCCTATGTCTGTATAGGGTGTAATAGATGTATTATGGTCATGTCTACTGGTCAGGTCATGTTCAGGGTGTAGTGTCCTATGCCTGTATAGGGTGTAATAGATGTATTATGGTCACGCCCAGTGGTCAGGTCATGTTGGGGGTGTAGTGTCCTATGTCTGTATAGGGTGTAATAGATGTATTATGGTCATGTCTACTGGTAAGGTCATGTTCAGGGTGTAGTGTCCTATGCCTGTATAGGGTGTAATAGATGTATTATGGTCACGCCCAGTGGTCAGGTCATGTTGGGGGTGTAGTGTCCTATGTCTGTATAGGGTGTAATAGATGTATTATGGTCACGCCCAATGGTCAGGTCATGTTGGGGGTGTAGTGTCCTATGCCTGTATAGGGTGTAATAGATGTATTATGGTCACGCCCAGTGGTCAGGTCATGTTGGGGGTGTAGTGTCCTATGTCTGTATAGGGTGTAATAGATGTATTATGGTCATGTCCAATGGTCTGGTCATGTTGGGGGTGTAGTGTCCTAAGTCTGTATAGGGTGTAATAGATGTATTATGGTCACGCCCAGTGGTCAGGTCATGTTGGGGGTGTAGTGTCCTATGTCTGTATAGGGTGTAATAGATGTATTGTGGTCACGCCCAGTGGTCAGGTCATGTTGGGGGTGTAGTGTCCTATGTCTGTATAGGGTGTAATAGATGTATTATGGTCACGCCCAGTGGTCAGGTCATGTTGGGGGTGTAGTGTCCTATGTCTGTATAGGGTGTAATAGATGTATTATGGTCACGTCCAATGGTCAGGTCATGTTGGGGGTGTAGTGTCCTATGTCTGTATAGGGTGTAATAGATGTATTATGGTCACGCCCAGTGGTCAGGTCATGTTGGGGGTGTAGTGTCCTATGTCTGTATAGGGTGTAATAGATGTATTATGGTCACGCCCAGTGGTCAGGTCATGTTCGGGGTGTAGTGTCCTATGTCTGTATAGGGTGTAATAGATGTATTATGGTCACGCCCAGTGGTCAGGTCATGTTGGGGGTGTAGTGTCCTATGTCTGTATAGGGTGTAATAGATGTATTATGGTCACGCCCAGTGGTCAGGTCATGTTCGGGGTGTAGTGTCCTATGCCTGTATAGGGTGTAATAGATGTATTATGGTCACGCCCAGTGGTCAGGTCATGTTGGGGGTGTAGTGTCCTATGCCTGTATAGGGTGTAATAGATGTATTATGGTCACGCCCAGTGGTCAGGTCATGTTGTGGGTGTAGTGTCCTATGTCTGTATAGGGTGTAATAGATGTATTATGGTCACGCCCAGTGGTCAGGTCATGTTGGGGGTGTAGTGTCCTATGTCTGTATAGGGTGTAATAGATGTATTATGGTCACGCCCAGTGGTCAGGTCATGTTGGGGGTGTAGTGTCCTATGTCTGTATAGGGTGTAATAGATGTATTATGGTCACGCCCAGTGGTCAGGTCATGTTGGGGGTGTAGTGTCCTATGTCTGTATAGGGTGTAATAGATGTATTATGGTCACGCCCAGTGGTCAGGTCATGTTCGGGGTGTAGTGTCCTATGCCTGTATAGGGTGTAATAGATGTATTATGGTCACGCCCAGTGGTCCGGTCATGTTGGGGGTGTAGTGTCCTATGTCTGTATAGGGTGTAATAGATGTATTATGGTCACGCCCAGTGGTCAGGTCATGTTGGGGGTGTAGTGTCCTATGCCTGTATAGGGTGTAATAGATGTATTATGGTCACGCCCAGTGGTCAGGTCATGTTGGGGGTGTAGTGTCCTATGTCTGTATAGGGTGTAATAGATGTATTATGGTCACGCACAGTGGTCAGGTCATGTTGGGGGTGTAGTGTCCTATGTCTGTATAGGGTGTAGTAGATGTATTATGGTCACGCCCAGTGGTCAGGTCATGTTGGGGGTGTAGTGTCCTATGCCTGTATAGGGTGTAATAGATGTATTATGGTCATGTCCAATGGTCAGGTCATGTTCGGGGTGTAGTGTCCTATGTCTGTATAGGGTGTAATAGATGTATTATGGTCATGTCCAAAGGTCAGGTCATGTTCGGGGTGTAGTGTCCTATGTCTGTATAGGGTGTAATAGATGTATTATGGTCATGTCCAATGGTCAGGTCATGTTCGGGGTGTAGTGTCCTATGTCTGTATAGGGTGTAATAGATGTATTATGGTCATGTCCAAAGGTCAGGTCATGTTCGGGGTGTAGTGTCCTATGTCTGTATAGGGTGTAATAGATGTATTATGGTCATGTCCAATGGTCAGGTCATGTTCGGGGTGTAGTGTCCTATGTCTGTATAGAGTGTAATAGATGTATTATGGTCACGCCCAGTGGTCAGGTCATGTTGGGGGTGTAGTGTCCTATGTCTGTATAGGGTGTAATAGATGTATTATGGTCACGCCCAGTGGTCAGGTCATGTTGGGGGTGTAGTGTCCTATGTCTGTATAGGGTGTAATAGATGTATTATGGTCACGCCCAGTGGTCAGGTCATGTTGGGGGTGTAGTGTCCTATGTCTGTATAGGGTGTAATAGATGTATTATGGTCACGCCCAGTGGTCAGGTCATGTTGGGGGTGTAGTGTCCTATGTCTGTATAGGGTGTAATAGATGTATTATGGTCATGTCCAATGGTCAGGTCATGTTGGGGGTGTAGGGTCCTATGTCTGTATAGGGTGTAATAGATGTAATATTGTCATGTCCAGTGGTCAGGTCATGTTGGGGGTGTAGTGTCCTATGTCTTTATAGGGTGTAATAGATGTATTATGGTCACGCCCAGTGGTCAGGTCATGTTCGGGGTGTAGTGTCCTATGCCTGTATAGGGTGTAATAGATGTATTATGGTCACGCCCAGTGGTCAGGTCATGTTGGGGGTGTAGTGTCCTATGTCTGTATAGGGTGTAATAGATGTATTATGGTCACGCCCAGTGGTCAGGTCATGTTGGGGGTGTAGTGTCCTATGCCTGTATAGGGTGTAATAGATTTATTATGGTCACGCCCAGTGGTCAGGTCATGTTGGGGGTGTAGTGTCCTATGTCTGTATAGGGTGTAATAGATGTATTATGGTCACGCCCAGTGGTCAGGTCATGTTGGGGGTGTAGTGTCCTATGTCTGTATAGGGTGTAGTAGATGTATTATGGTCACGCCCAGTGGTCAGGTCATGTTCGGGGTGTAGTGTCCTATGCCTGTATAGGGTGTAATAGATGTATTATGGTCACGCCCAGTGGTCAGGTCATGTTGGGGGTGTAGTGTCCTATGTCTGTATAGGGTGTAATAGATGTATTATGGTCACGCCCAGTGGTCAGGTCATGTTGGGGGTGTAGTGTCCTATGTCTGTATAGGGTGTAATAGATGTATTATGGTCACGCCCAGTGGTCAGGTCATGTTCGGGGTGTAGTGTCCTATGCCTGTATAGGGTGTAATAGATGTATTATGGTCACGCCCAGTGGTCAGGTCATGTTGGGGGTGTAGTGTCCTATGTCTGTATAGGGTGTAATAGATGTATTATGGTCACGCCCAGTGGTCAGGTCATGTTGGGGGTGTAGTGTCCTATGCCTGTATAGGGTGTAATAGATGTATTATGGTCACGCCCAGTGGTCAGGTCATGTTGGGGGTGTAGTGTCCTATGTCTGTATAGGGTGTAATAGATGTATTATGGTCACGCCCAGTGGTCAGGTCATGTTGGGGGTGTAGTGTCCTATGTCTGTATAGGGTGTAGTAGATGTATTATGGTCACGCCCAGTGGTCAGGTCATGTTGGGGGTGTAGTGTCCTATGCCTGTATAGGGTGTAATAGATGTATTATGGTCATGTCCAATGGTCAGGTCATGTTCGGGGTGTAGTGTCCTATGTCTGTATAGGGTGTAATAGATGTATTATGGTCATGTCCAAAGGTCAGGTCATGTTCGGGGTGTAGTGTCCTATGTCTGTATAGGGTGTAATAGATGTATTATGGTCATGTCCAATGGTCAGGTCATGTTCGGGGTGTAGTGTCCTATGTCTGTATAGGGTGTAATAGATGTATTATGGTCACGCCCAGTGGTCAGGTCATGTTGGGGGTGTAGTGTCCTATGTCTGTATAGGGTGTAATAGATGTATTATGGTCACGCCCAGTGGTCAGGTCATGTTGGGGGTGTAGTGTCCTATGTTTGTATAGGGTGTAATAGATGTATTATGGTCATGTCCAATGGTCAGGTCATGTTGGGGGTGTAGTGTCCTATGTCTGTATAGGGTGTAATAGATGTAATATTGTCATGTCCAGTGGTCAGGTCATGTTCGGGGTGTAGTGTCCTATGTCTGTATAGGGTGTAATAGATGTATTATGGTCACGCCCAGTGGTCAGGTCATGTTGGGGGTGTAGTGTCCTATGTTTGTATAGGGTGTAATAGATGTATTATGGTCATGTCCAATGGTCAGGTCATGTTGGGGGTGTAGTGTCCTATGTCTGTATAGGGTGTAATAGATGTAATATTGTCATGTCCAGTGGTCAGGTCATGTTCGGGGTGTAGTGTCCTATGTCTGTATAGGGTGTAATAGATGTATTATGGTCACGCCCAGTGGTCAGGTCATGTTGGGGGTGTAGTGTCCTATGTCTGTATAGGGTGTAGTAGATGTATTATGGTCACGCCCAGTGGTCAGGTCATGTTCGGGGTGTAGTGTCCTATGCCTGTATAGGGTGTAATAGATGTATTATGGTCACGCCCAGTGGTCAGGTCATGTTGGGGGTGTAGTGTCCTATGTCTGTATAGGGTGTAATAGATGTATTATGGTCACGCCCAGTGGTCAGGTCATGTTCGGGGTGTAGTGTCCTATGCCTGTATAGGGTGTAATAGATGTATTATGGTCACGCCCAGTGGTCCGGTCATGTTGGGGGTGTAGTGTCCTATGTCTGTATAGGGTGTAATAGATGTATTATGGTCACGCCCAGTGGTCAGGTCATGTTGGGGGTGTAGTGTCCTATGCCTGTATAGGGTGTAATAGATGTATTATGGTCACGCCCAGTGGTCAGGTCATGTTGGGGGTGTAGTGTCCTATGTCTGTATAGGGTGTAATAGATGTATTATGGTCACGCACAGTGGTCAGGTCATGTTGGGGGTGTAGTGTCCTATGTCTGTATAGGGTGTAGTAGATGTATTATGGTCACGCCCAGTGGTCAGGTCATGTTGGGGGTGTAGTGTCCTATGCCTGTATAGGGTGTAATAGATGTATTATGGTCATGTCCAATGGTCAGGTCATGTTCGGGGTGTAGTGTCCTATGTCTGTATAGGGTGTAATAGATGTATTATGGTCATGTCCAAAGGTCAGGTCATGTTCGGGGTGTAGTGTCCTATGTCTGTATAGGGTGTAATAGATGTATTATGGTCATGTCCAATGGTCAGGTCATGTTCGGGGTGTAGTGTCCTATGTCTGTATAGGGTGTAATAGATGTATTATGGTCATGTCCAAAGGTCAGGTCATGTTCGGGGTGTAGTGTCCTATGTCTGTATAGGGTGTAATAGATGTATTATGGTCATGTCCAATGGTCAGGTCATGTTCGGGGTGTAGTGTCCTATGTCTGTATAGAGTGTAATAGATGTATTATGGTCACGCCCAGTGGTCAGGTCATGTTGGGGGTGTAGTGTCCTATGTCTGTATAGGGTGTAATAGATGTATTATGGTCACGCCCAGTGGTCAGGTCATGTTGGGGGTGTAGTGTCCTATGTCTGTATAGGGTGTAATAGATGTATTATGGTCACGCCCAGTGGTCAGGTCATGTTGGGGGTGTAGTGTCCTATGTCTGTATAGGGTGTAATAGATGTATTATGGTCACGCCCAGTGGTCAGGTCATGTTGGGGGTGTAGTGTCCTATGTCTGTATAGGGTGTAATAGATGTATTATGGTCATGTCCAATGGTCAGGTCATGTTGGGGGTGTAGGGTCCTATGTCTGTATAGGGTGTAATAGATGTAATATTGTCATGTCCAGTGGTCAGGTCATGTTGGGGGTGTAGTGTCCTATGTCTTTATAGGGTGTAATAGATGTATTATGGTCACGCCCAGTGGTCAGGTCATGTTCGGGGTGTAGTGTCCTATGCCTGTATAGGGTGTAATAGATGTATTATGGTCACGCCCAGTGGTCAGGTCATGTTGGGGGTGTAGTGTCCTATGTCTGTATAGGGTGTAATAGATGTATTATGGTCACGCCCAGTGGTCAGGTCATGTTGGGGGTGTAGTGTCCTATGCCTGTATAGGGTGTAATAGATTTATTATGGTCACGCCCAGTGGTCAGGTCATGTTGGGGGTGTAGTGTCCTATGTCTGTATAGGGTGTAATAGATGTATTATGGTCACGCCCAGTGGTCAGGTCATGTTGGGGGTGTAGTGTCCTATGTCTGTATAGGGTGTAGTAGATGTATTATGGTCACGCCCAGTGGTCAGGTCATGTTCGGGGTGTAGTGTCCTATGCCTGTATAGGGTGTAATAGATGTATTATGGTCACGCCCAGTGGTCAGGTCATGTTGGGGGTGTAGTGTCCTATGTCTGTATAGGGTGTAATAGATGTATTATGGTCACGCCCAGTGGTCAGGTCATGTTGGGGGTGTAGTGTCCTATGTCTGTATAGGGTGTAATAGATGTATTATGGTCACGCCCAGTGGTCAGGTCATGTTCGGGGTGTAGTGTCCTATGCCTGTATAGGGTGTAATAGATGTATTATGGTCACGCCCAGTGGTCAGGTCATGTTGGGGGTGTAGTGTCCTATGTCTGTATAGGGTGTAATAGATGTATTATGGTCACGCCCAGTGGTCAGGTCATGTTGGGGGTGTAGTGTCCTATGCCTGTATAGGGTGTAATAGATGTATTATGGTCACGCCCAGTGGTCAGGTCATGTTGGGGGTGAAGTGTCCTATGTCTGTATAGGGTGTAATAGATGTATTATGGTCACGCCCAGTGGTCAGGTCATGTTGGGGGTGTAGTGTCCTATGTCTGTATAGGGTGTAGTAGATGTATTATGGTCACGCCCAGTGGTCAGGTCATGTTGGGGGTGTAGTGTCCTATGCCTGTATAGGGTGTAATAGATGTATTATGGTCATGTCCAATGGTCAGGTCATGTTCGGGGTGTAGTGTCCTATGTCTGTATAGGGTGTAATAGATGTATTATGGTCATGTCCAAAGGTCAGGTCATGTTCGGGGTGTAGTGTCCTATGTCTGTATAGGGTGTAATAGATGTATTATGGTCATGTCCAATGGTCAGGTCATGTTCGGGGTGTAGTGTCCTATGTCTGTATAGGGTGTAATAGATGTATTATGGTAACGCCCAGTGGTCAGGTCATGTTGGGGGTGTAGTGTCCTATGTCTGTATAGGGTGTAATAGATGTATTATGGTCACGCCCAGTGGTCAGGTCATGTTGGGAGTGTAGTGTCCTATGTCTGTATAGGGTGTAATAGATGTATTATGGTCACGCCCAGTGGTCAGGTCATGTTGGGGGTGTAGTGTCCTATGTTTGTATAGGGTGTAATAGATGTATTATGGTCATGTCCAATGGTCAGGTCATGTTGGGGGTGTAGTGTCCTATGTCTGTATAGGGTGTAATAGATGTAATATTGTCATGTCCAGTGGTCAGGTCATGTTGGGGGTGTAGTGTCCTATGTCTGTATAGGGTGTAATAGATGTATTATGGTCACGCCCAATGGTCAGGTCATGTTCAGGATGTAGTGTCCTATGCCTGTATAGGGTGTAATAGATGTATTATGGTCACGCCCAGTGGTCAGGTCATGTTCAGGATGTAGTGTCCTATGTCTGTATAGGGTGTAATAGATGTATTATGGTCACGCCCAGTGGTCAGGTCATGTTCGGGGTGTAGTGTCCTATGTCTGTATAGGGTGTAATAGATGTATTATGGTCACGCCCAGTGGTCAGGTCATGTTCGGGGTGTAGTGTCCTATGTCTGTATAGGGTGTAATAGATGTATTATGGTCACGCCCAGTGGTCAGGTCATGTTGGGGGTGTAGTGTCCTATGTCTGTATAGGGTGTAATAGATGTAATATTGTCATGTCCAATGGTCAGGTCATGTTCGGGGTGTAGTGTCCTATGTCTGTATAGGGTGTAATAGATGTATTATGGTCACGCCCAGTGGTCAGGTCATGTTGGGGGTGTAGTGTCCTATGTCTGTATAGGGTGTAATAGATGTATTATGGTCACGCCCAGTGGTCATGCCATGTTGGGGGTGTAGTGTCCTATGCCTGTATAGGGTGTAATAGATGTATTATGGTCACGCCCAGTGGTCAGGTCATGTTCGGGGTGTAGTGTCCTATGTCTGTATAGGGTGTAATAGATGTATTATGGTCACGCCCAATGGCCAGGTCATGTTGGGGGTGTAGTGTCCTATGTCTGTATAGGGTGTAATAGATGTATTATGGTCACGCCCAGTGGTCAGGTCATGTTCGGCGAGTAGTGTCCTATGTCTGTATAGGGTGTAATAGATGTATTATGGTCACGCCCAGTGGTCAGGTCATGTTGGGGGTGTAGTGTCCTAATCCTGTATAGGGTGTAATAGATGTATTATGGTCATGTCCAATGGTCAGGTCATGTTGGGGGTGTAGTGTCCTATGTCTGTATAGGGTGTAATAGATGTATTATGGTCACGCCCAGTGGTCAGGTCATGTTGGGGGTGTAGTGTCCTATGTCTGTATAGGCTGTAATAGATGTATTATGGTCATGTCTACTGGTCAGGTCATGTTGGGGGTGTAGTGTCCTATGCCTGTATAGGGTGTAATAGATGTATTATGGTCACGCCCAGTGGTCAGGTCATGTTGGGGGTGTAGTGTCCTATGCCTGTATAGGGTGTAATAGATGTATTATGGTCATAGGGTGTAATAGGGTGTAATAGATGTATTATGGTCACGTCTGTATAGGGTGTAATAGATGTATTATGGTCACGCCCAGTGGTCAGGTCATGTTGGGGGTGTAGTGTCCTATGCCTGTATAGGGTGTAATAGATGTATTATGGTCACGCCCAGTGGTCAGGTCATGTTGGGGGTGTAGTGTCCTATGCCTGTATAGGGTGTAATAGATGTATTATGGTCACGCCCAGTGGTCAGGTCATGTTCGGGGTGTAGTGTCCTATGTCTGTATAGGGTGTAATAGATGTATTATGGTCACGCCCAGTGGTCAGGTCATGTTGGGGGTGTAGTGTCCTATGCCTGTATAGGGTGTAATAGATGTATTATGGTCATGTCCAATGATCAGGTCATGTTGGGGGTGTAGTGTCCTATGTCTGTATAGGGTGTAATAGATGAATTATGGTCACGCCCAGTGGTCAGGTCATGTTGGGGGTGTAGTGTCCTATGTCTGTATAGGGTGTAATAGATGTATTATGTTCACGCCCAATGGTCAGGTCATGTTGGGGGTATAGTGTCCTATGCCTGTATAGGGTGTAATTATAGATGTATTATGGTCACGCCCAATGGTCAGGTCATGTTGGGGGTGTAGTGTCCTATGTCTGTATAGGGTGTAATAGATGTATTATGGTCACGCCCAATGGTCAGGTCATGTTGGGGGTGTAGTGTCCTATGTCTGTATAGGGTGTAATAGATGTATTATGGTCACGCCCAATGGTCAGGTCATGTTCGGGGTGTAGTGTCCTATGCCTGTATAGGGTGTAATAGATGTATTATGGTCACGCCCAAATGTCAGGTCATGTTCGGGGTGTAGTGTCCTATGCCTGTATAGGGTGTAATAGATGTATTATGGTCACGCCCAGTGGTCAGGTCATGTTCGGGGTGTAGTGTCCTATGTCTGTATAGGGTGTAATAGATGTATTATGGTCACGCCCAGTGGTCAGGTCATGTTCGGGGTGTAGTGTCCTATGTCTGTATAGGGTGTAATAGATGTATTATGGTCACGCCCAGTGGTCAGGTCATGTTGGGTGTGTAGTGTCCTATGTCTGTATAGGGTGTAATAGATGTAATATTGTCATGTCCAATGGTCAGGTCATGTTGGGGGTGTAGTGTCCTATGTCTGTATAGGGTGTAATAGATGTATTATGGTCACGCCCAGTGGTCAGGTCATGTTGGGGGTGTAGTGTCCTATGTCTGTATAGGGTGTAATAGATGTATTATGGTCACGCCCAGTGGTCATGCCATGTTGGGGGTGTAGTGTCCTATGCCTGTATAGGGTGTAATAGATGTATTATGGTCACGCCCAGTGGTCAGGTCATGTTCGGGGTGTAGTGTCCTATGTCTGTATAGGGTGTAATAGATGTATTATGGTCACGCCCAATGGCCAGGTCATGTTGGGGGTGTAGAGTCCTATGTCTGTATAGGGTGTAATAGATGTATTATGGTCACGCCCAATGGTCAGGTCATGTTGGGGGTGTAGTGTCCTATGCCTGTATAGGGTGTAATAGATGTATTATGGTCACGCCCAATGGTCAGGTCATGTTCGGGGTGTAGTGTCCTATGCCTGTATAGGGTGTAATAGATGTATTATGGTCACGCCCAGTAGTCAGGTCATGTTCAGGGTGTAGTGTCCTATGCCTGTATAGGGTGTAATAGATGTATTAAGGTCACGCCCAGTGGTCAGGTCATGTTGGGGGTGTAGTGTCCTATGTCTGTATAGGGTGTAATAGATGTATTATGGTCACGCCCAATGGCCAGGTCATGTTGGGGGTGTAGAGTCCTATGTCTGTATAGGGTGTAATAGATGTATTATGGTCACGCCCAATGGTCAGGTCATGTTGGGGGTGTAGTGTCCTATGCCTGTATAGGGTGTAATAGATGTATTATGGTCACGCCCAATGGTCAGGTCATGTTCGGGGTGTAGTGTCCTATGCCTGTATAGGGTGTAATAGATGTATTATGGTCACGCCCAGTAGTCAGGTCATGTTCAGGGTGTAGTGTGCTATGTCTGTATAGGGTGTAATAGATGTATTATGGTCACGCCCAGTGGTCAGGTCATGTTGGGGGTGTAGTGTCCTATGTCTGTATAGGGTGTAATAGATGTATTATGGTCACGCCCAGTGGTCAGGTCATGTTGGGGGTGTAGTGTCCTATGTCTGTATAGGGTGTAATAGATGTATTATGGTCATGTCTACTGGTCAGGTCATGTTGGGGGTGTAGTGTCTGTCAAAGTCAGAAAAATATCTCTATACACACTGCCATATTTGCACCTCATACAGGTCCGTGCTGCGCATGCGTACGCTCTCCCGTACGTGCGCATACTCACAGTCGCGGGCACCCGCAGGCGCACGGTATGCGTATTTACGGTAGAGTTTCTGTGTGCCCAGCGTGCGACTCAATCGTTACATAATTCAACCATATAATGTATTTTATAAGTTAATATCCCCCTGAGTCCAACAGGTATCAGTGGGTCTCAAATGGCTCTTTGACCTTAGAGATCCCCCAAACAATAGTTTGCATGTTGTGAGGGCTTCACATGGTGTTATGCATAGGTAAGCACAGGAATAGTAATTGAAGATTAATTGTATTCCAAATCAGTATCTTTCCCGCAGACGGAGTACAATAGCCTTTAATTACACTGAGCTTTGAGACTCAATGAGGAGGGCCAACACCTGTGTTTACCAATGGGTTAGGATTTGTCTCCAGAAGAATGATTGCTGAGATGTCATTGTCTCAACTGAGAGTAGACAGTGAGATAGTATTCGCCAAACAATAGCTTCCCACAAGACAGGAATGTGTTGGTCATCACCCATTGTTTTGCATAACCAAGGCCACTGATGCAGCTGGCTCACATGCTGTGAGGGACACACACACACATCTTGTTGTTGACACACCCCCAGAGCTGGAATGAGGGTATGATATACCCACTGGAGATCACAGGGCTCACTCACTCACTCACACAGCTACCTGGCACCCAGCAGCATGGAGGCTACATCCCCAGGACTGACCTACAAACTAAAGGCTAAGTATTGAATTCACATGGCTAGATAAGGAAATCTAGATAGATTGCTTTAAGGTCAATGGTGCTGGATTAAATAGGATATTGTAACTTGGTTGTGTGATTGTTGGGTGTTTGTGTTGACACTCTGTGAAGTCTGTGATGAATTGGAACAGTAGACAATCTGTAGCATAGTATTTGTGGTATTTGTTTGCCTATGGTGATTTAAAATAGATTGTGCTGGTTAGTTATAATATATCTTGTTAATCATAAATACCACCATGCAGTTACGTTTGAACATGTGCTGGTAGCAATGGCAGGCTGAGATGTGTGGTTACATTGTGATCTGGTCTTGTGATGAATATGCTCTGGTTATTGAGATACTGAAGTTGTTTGGAATGTGAAAGTGAATAAGATGGTTCTAGGAAGTTGGATTGAAATTGTAAAACAGGTGATTTAGATGGTTTGGAATTGTAAAATCAGAACATATGCATTGTTCTGAGGCTTGGACATTTTGGAATAAAATGGAGTCTTGTGTCTTCTGCTATGTGATTGTGGTGTAGTAGAGAGTGCCATGTGTTTGGACCTGCAAATCTAAAATGGCTGCTGCCGGGTATTTTCCCCTCCCCCTTTCAACCATGTGTTGCAGTCTTCATGGGAGTTTTCTCAAAATGGAGTCTAGCTTCTGTCCCATGCGGCATTGTAGGGACAATTGTGTTGCTGGGTGTTGTGTATATAGGGACAGGCAGCATGGGTAAGCTCAAGTACTTTCTAAACAAAGATTCTCAGCATTGACTGACTGCGCAGCGATTGTTCCTCACATGTGTAAGCTTTCTCTGCAATCATATTTGTCTTCTTGTTATTGTGAGCCATTTCTTTCTCTCTCTCTCTTCTCCTCTTCCCCTCTTATTTTCCCTTAAACGTAATTGTATTGTATTGTATTTCCCGTGTAGTTATCTGGTTAGGTAGTCTATGTTATATTGTAGTGTATGACTTGTATTGTGTTAAATTCTTTTGCAAGTATATCATTCATAATATATATTAGGCGTTGGACCCTGAGCAAGGTATCTGTGTATTTCTTATATTGTTAAGTAATCTCAGAGCGTTGGTGACGCTCGAACAGCTTTAAAGGTAATAAGGTTATTCTGTGTTGCATCTACACTCTCCCACTACACAGAGGTTAACAGTATAAGTACATTCCTTAAGGTATAGTTAAGGGAGTACCCTTGCGGTACTTTTTACGCCAATTGCGTACTGTGTTCTTTAACCTTTAACGTGTTTTTAATAGGACAAATATTATAGACATTGTCAATTGGGGGCTCGTCCGGGATATCACGATCTTAATGATGCACTGTACATTACAAACGCGGCTGTAATTGACCGGCTAATGATGGACATCTCGCAAAATGCTGGAAAAAAAAAAACATCCACGTTAATGTATTGTGGTATCAGTAAGACGCTGATAGGAAATTTTAAGGGACAAGGCGTTTCTCATAATATTTAAGATGCTAAAATTTATTTTTATTGTCGCAAAACCAGGTTCAAATGGATCATATCGTGTTTGATTAAGATTAGATTGTTTATTTGTTTAAGTAGGTTTAAAAGTACATTTAAAAGTTACTTTGGGAGCTAGCATGGTGATTTTCTTTATGGCAGGAGAGGCCGCATGGTCTGTCCCCCATTTTGTGTGACCCTCATGGAGGTGGAAGGGGGAGGAGCAGCGGCCATTTTGGGAAGGTCAAAAAAAATTTTTTTCCCTAAAATGGCTGATTTTCAAGAAATAATCAGCCATCCACTGTCAAAAAGAAATCATCATTTAATGAGTTTTTTTCAATGCATTTGTTTAGTCCATATCATAGTCAATCATAAGTAGTTCAGATACAGTTTAATAACAGTTAATAATAAATTAAATATTTGATTTAAGAACGATACACAGATAAAACAAAGTTGTTGTTTTTTTTTTCTTTTGGTTTCCTTACCACCCTACTCTGCTTGGTGCAGGATGGCCATTGAAATGCAGATGAACCTGTGTGACTGGTTAGGTTCCCTAGCAGTGTTGAAATAAATCGCCTTTTACAGAGTTACTGTAGTTAAAAAGCAATTCATATGCAAATTAGAAGCACTGAATAAGGTCTAAATGTCTATATGTCTGTGCTTAAATCAATGTATGTTATTAGATTAAATTTAGAATTGCATTTTCATCTGTGTACTTTCACATATCTCACCTTCCTGTTTGCCATTTGCATTGATAAACGTGCTAAAAGAGATTTGCCGCTATTTTATAGTTTAAGAGTAAAGGTAACATAGTTAAAGTATAGACAAACACACAGTTTTGCCTGAGAGACAAGGCGAAGTCAGTGTGGTGTGCGGTAGATGATCAAGGATCATCTACATTGATAAACATATAAATTGTGTTACGGTGGATCTTTATTTTGCGTACACGTGTCTCTAACAAGGATTGAGATTTGTGCACGCAAACCAAAGGCCGACGCACGCAGCGTAAATTACGCAACGGAGCGTCCGGGTACGCCCACGTAACTCAAAACACAAGTTTTTCTCCTCTCCTCTCAACGCGATAAGTAGCGCCACGCGGTAAATAACGCCAGGCGATAAATCGCGCAAATCTATTTTTAAAATTCGAAATTTAAATTAATAGATCCTTCTCCTAATTTGTAACACATCTGGTCTAAAGAGAAATTTCTGCGCAGAAATAGAAATAGAAACAAAAGTGTACATGTGGTGAGTGAGTGTGTTGTATACAATTTTACAGGTTGAACCACAAGAAAAGTCGAGTTCTCGTGAGGTACATGCGTGTAAGTGACGTACATGGTGGCTAGGGAGGCATCCCTGGTTAAAACATACAATTTGAGCATTAGAGTGTAGCAGACCAGGAGGTCATACTGTAACAGACCAGGAGGTCATAGCAGACCAGCAGGTTCAGGTACAGCAGACAAGGAAGTCCGCTATACAGTCCACAGGCACAACACCAAGAAAGGGTTGGTGCAACACCCATATAGGCCATACAAGCTCTTGCTGAAGGAATTCGCAGCCGCAATTTTCGATTCCACTGGTCGCCCCGTACATAAGATTAGTTGCTTATGTGCTGAACGACTGTACCGCACGTAATTGTGTACATTAGTAAACCTGACCGGTACTATTTGTGTACGAAGGTCATAAACGCTATTTGTACATTCTAACGTGATTTGTGTAATTTTTTTTATTTTAAGGGAAGTTCGCTGCTCACTCAGGAACTATCCAGCAACCAATATTTACTGGAAAGAGTAAGTGTTCTTCGGATCACCCTCACAGGTTCCAGTAAATAGAGGTTCAGGTCGCAGGGGCCCTGGGTCGAGTACGCCAGCACCATATCGGTGTGATCAGGTCGTATTGGTCGGCGTGGGCGAGTGAGTGGGGTACTCGGTAAACCGCCACCGTCAGCCTATTTTTAACATTTTGGTTTGCGTAAGGGTTGGCTGAATAAAGCAACACCTTCGAACTATGGGGGCCACTTGTTCAGGTAGGGGGCGATCAACCTCGGTTCGGGTTGATTCAGTGAACCGACCAATTGGGTCGGCAAGGTATGTAATGTGTGAGAAATACGGAAGTCACACAGAAAGTTTATGTGATGAATGGGAGAGAATGACTAGACATGACGGGGAGAAATTCCCAAGAGTAGGTAGCTTCAGCCTAGAAGTGTTAACGAATTTAAGGAGAAGGATAGGTCTCATTAAATCAGCAAAGAGACGAATCAAGCATTATGATTGTTTGCAGTTATGGCAACAGGAAGGTGAATTGCAAAGAGATTTAATTGACTTATCTGACTCTTATCTTGAGAGGAGAGACATGGCAATGGAGAGGATTATGGTTGCAGAGAAATGGCACAATGTTGTATGATAAAAATGCACTTAGTAACTGTATTAAGAACGAAAGTAACAAATGTAATAATGTTTATAAAAATAAATGTATAAAAATCACAAATGTTAACCTGTGCAAGTCGCACCCCATGTTAAACTTCCCTCAGGATTACCAACAAGAAAGTGAGCCCAGAACGATGTCGGCATCTCTTCCAGCAGCCAGCCTACAAGACATCCAGGTGGACGCGACCAAATTGGTAAAGGCAATAATCAAACCCCTTAACGGAGGGTCAGGTGAGGTCGTGTCCACAGGTACGTACAATGTTTTATATCACGCACAAACAAATGTACCCCATATTGTAAGACCAAAACAAGATGATGTAGTTGAGTTTGATCCGGTCAGGGTGATCACAGTCCCCAATGGGAAGACTGACGATCAGGGAATCATTCCCGTCAAGGACAGTGCAATGCGCCATCCCTGGTCCCGGACAGAATTGAGATCAATCATGTCTGATCTCCCAGATCCTAGGAAAGATCTAAGTGTATGATCAAAGATTCACAGAAGGTATATCAACGCCCTAGAAAACGACATAATCATGATATCCAAGGAAGCAGGGAAGCACAGGGAAAGCGGTTGATGGTGATGAGCATCCGAGCGTTTGAGGAGGCATCAAATCAACCAAAACCTCAGGTCACTGACACTTGGAAGAAGCCCCGGGTTTGTTATCTTTGTAAAGGAGAAGGGCATTATGCCAGCAGCTGTAATAACCCACATAAAGTCAGACCCCCTAGACCCAGAAATGAGCAAAATTAAAACACACACAATTATAAACAGGGACCATAAAGGAAGAATTTTGGGCCACACCCATGATATGTGGTCAGGAAAGGTGATCATTAGAACTGATGGTAAGCCTGAGGTAACGGTTAATAAATTGGGAGGTCATTCCCTGAAGACACAGGAATGACCGGGTGAAACGTTGTAAATGTATCTGTGAAATGTTTTCTTTTTCTCTCTCCCCACCTCTGACGATTATTGGTAGGATTCAAACATTGCATATATACTTGGTCTTTGCAGAAGTCTACCAAACCCCAGCATGACCTATCCGCACCAATGTATTCTGGCCAGATACAGACAATGGAATATGGAAGTGCTGGGGGGAGGGACTGCGCAAGGAAACCATGGGACATGTAGATATGACAGCCTGATGATCTGACAATGTTTTAGAAAATGTTTATGTTTGAAAAATGTTTCTTTTTTTTTCTGTTGTTTATTGATGTGTTATGTTATATATGCATATAAATTGTTCTCTCTCTCTTTGTTTTTTTTGTTTCCTCTCTCTTCTCACTCATGCTTTCATGTTTTAAAGATGGTATGTCACCCATCAGTTAGACAAATGGTAATGCAAGATTTTTGCTCCTTACAGAAAGATCGCTGGTTTGGAGGGAATATTGCATCACCAGAATGTTCGTTTGGAAGACTGAGAGACAGCACCTTTGAGAAGACAGCAGAACAAGAAGAACAACAAGACGAGAGAACTAATTATCGTAACAAGTTTCTCTCCCCCTCAAACTGATTTTCTGTACCCCATTACAAATTTCTTCTTTTCTCCTCCTGTAAGACGGACTTGCCCCAAGAGACTGTGATATGGATTTTCCTGTTGACCATGATGTTGACCAGAGCAGTCTGTTTCGGTGAGAGTATCAGTGAGGTCGTGAAAGGATCCAGAAAGGTCCTGATGATAAAGATGGAGGTGTAAATTTCCAATAGCAACACAAGCACCGAGCAAAGGCGAGTACCGGAAACGATCTAACAGCCATGTTATTTGTAAACATTGTTAGCTGAAAAGAAAACTGTATCTGTAGGCTCTGTAACAATGTAGTTGAGGATGGGTGCATTAAGAAATGTCAATCCAGTTTTAATATCCACATGGACCGGCATCCATTGAGTGACTATCACTCCTTAGTGGGTAGTGTGTTAAATAAGACAGATTGTTGGGTATGCTCTCAAGTACCTCAAGGTCATAGCAAATCAGGGCTAGTACCATTTCCTTTAACGGTAGGGTGTCACGATCCGGGTATCTGGTCGCCATTACTTACCCTTCAGATGCCTCCTAAGGCGGGCTCAGCGTTCCAGGACCGGATTCCGCTGTTCCTGAGTTTCCACATGCAGAGTGGTCTTTTCATCAGCCGCGGCCTCCGCTGTGCCCGCGTGGTTAAATGTGCATCTATCAGCCTGGCGTCTCCTGTCTCCGGTGGCCGGCGCCGCCATTACTGTTTCCCAGACCACATGGATTACAAACCAAACTTCCCTCCAAGTGTCTGCATGGGCGCAGCCATCTTGGATTCTGTCATCTGATCATTTCCACCAATCTGCTGTCTGTGTTGTTGATTTGCATAATTGCCTAGCCAACCCCTTCCTTGCTGCAGGTATAAGTAAGCTGTACCTGAGCAAGGAAGACGTCAGTGCTTTGGTTGTCAAACCTAGTTCCTGTTTGTCTCTCTTCTATGATTGTCTTCCAGGTTCCAGCTCCTGTCTCAAGACTTCCACCATAGAGACCCGCACCAGCATTCCACCTGCGGTGTAGCCTGACTCTCCAATCCATTGTGGATTCATCTGTTTCCAGCTACAACACTACCTGCTTCCAGCCTCAGCTTCCAGCAGAGTACAGCTTCCCTTAAAGGGCCGGTGTCCTTTCTACACTTTACCACTCTCCACCGGAATTATTATTTCTCCGCTCTCAAGTTCTACATTTCAGTTCACATTTCATCGCTCCCAAAGTTCATTTATTATTTAACTGGTTCCAGCCAGTATCCACTCCGTGCTAACAACAGTCTGGTTCCAGCCAGTATCCACAGCAGCTGTTTTACCTTCAGCAACCCAGCTCTTCCTGGAACACCAGCTGGTACAATCCTGGGTTATCTCCATTGCTACAGCCGGGCCTGGTAAGGACTTTCCATCTAGAAGATCATAAGAACTATCTCACACTACCAGTGCCCTGTGGCTTCTGCCATGCTGTAGTACTCAGGAACTGTATTTATTCTTTGCTGACTTTTACGTTTTCTTTTATTGCTGCTGTGATGCGGAGTTGTCATAATAAACATCATTGACTTTTATCTAAGTTGTCGTGGTCACGCCTTCGGGCAGTTATTATTCATGTTACTTACATGTCCAGGGGTCTGATACAACCTCCCAGGTTCCGGTACATCTCAGCCCCTACAACTGAGGCTGCCTCCCGTCAGCTCAGGCCCTCAGTTGTGACAGTAAGCACTGACCTAATGAATCCAGCCGGAGACCAGGATCAAGCGGCCAGGCCGATGCAAGAACTGGCAGCCCGACTAGAACATCAGGAGGCTGCACAGGGCCACATCATCCGCTGTCTCCAGGATCTCTCTACTCGGCTGGATGGGATTCAGACAACTCTCCGTGGATCAGGCGCGTCTGGTGCGTCAACCACAGTGACTCCAGCTATAACCCCACCCACCTTACCCATTTCTGCTCCACGTCTTCATCTTCCAACGCCAGCAAAATTTGACGGATCTCCAAGATTCTGCAGGGGATTTCTCAACCAGTGTGAGATTCAGTTTGAGCTACAACCTGGCAATTTTCCCAGTGACCGTACAAAAATTGCCTACATTATTTCTCTTCTCAGTGGCTCAGCCCTTGATTGGGCATCACCGTTATGGGAGAGGTCCGACACCCTGCTATCTTCTTACACTGCATTTGTGTCAACATTCAGGCGCATCTTCGACGAGCCAGGCCGGGTAACTTCAGCTTCGTCTGAGATTCTCCGTTTACGCCAGGAATCACGTACTGTAGGACAATATCTTATACAGTTCCAGATCCTGGCATCCGAACTGGCATGGAACGACGAGGCCCTGTATGCTGCATTCTGGCATGGTTTATCCGAGCGTATTAAAGATGAGTTAGCTACCAGAGACTTACCCTCCAAGTTAGATGAGCTAATCTCACTTTGTACGAAAGTGGACTTACGTTTCAGAGAGAGAGCAACTGAGCGTGGAAGATCATCTGCTCCAAAATCTTCTACTCCTCCTCCTCGCCAACTGTCACCAACTACAGATGAACCCATGCAAATTGGCCGTTCCCGTTTAACTCCTGCTGAGCGCCGAAGACGTCTCTCCGAGTTTCTCTGTCTGTATTGTGCAGCTCCGTCTCACACCATTAATGCCTGTCCCAAACGTCCGGGAAACTCCAAATCCTAGCTCGCCAAGGAGAGGGCCGGCTAGGAGTAATGATCTCCTCTCCATCTCCTCAAGATTGTAACCTCCCAGTCTCGCTTCAAGTTGCTCAACGTTATCAGAACGTCATTGCCCTCCTGGATTCCGGAGCAGCTGGGAACTTTATTACTGAAGCCTATGTTAAACGGTGGTCCCTACCCACCGAGAGACTTCCTTCGTCCTTTTCCTTAACTGCTGTGGATGGCAGTAAAATTTTTGATACAGTTATTTCTCTAAGGACTCTACCAGTTCGTCTGAGAGTGGGAGTTCTTCATTCCGAACTTATTTCATTTTTAGTGATTCCAAGAGCCACACATCCTGTGGTCCTGGGCCTTCCATGGCTCCGTCTTCACAATCCTACAATTGATTGGACGACTACGCAAATCCTGGCATGGGGTTCCTCCTGTACTAAGACATGTTTGTTTAAAGTGTTGCCTGTCTGTTCTTCCTCCCCCAGGTCGTCTGATGTTCCACCTCCTCCATATCAAGATTTCACGGATGTGTTCAGTAAAGCTTCTGCTGATATCCTTCCTCCTCATAGAGAATGGGACTGCCCGATTGATCTCGTTCCAGGGAAGGTTCCACCTCGAGGCCGAACTTATCCGTTGTCTCTCCCCGAGACACATTCTATGGAGGAATACATTAAAGAGAACCTAGCAAAGGGGTTCATTCGACCTTCTTCTTCTCCAGCCGGCGCAGGCTTCTTTTTTGTAAAGAAGAAAGATGGTGGTCTGCGGCCGTGCATCAACTACAGAGGTTTGAACGACATTACCATCAAGAACCGCTATCCTTTACCCCTGATTACTGAGCTCTTTGACAGAGTTAGCGGAGCTACCATCTTTACAAAGCTGGACCTGAGAGGTGCATACAATCTCATCCGGATCCGTGAGGGTGACGAGTGGAAGACCGCATTTAACACCCGTGACGGACATTATGAGTACCTCGTCATGCCCTTCGGATTGAGCAATGCTCCAGCTGTCTTCCAGCATTTCGTCAATGAGATCTTCAGAGACATTCTATACCGTCATGTCGTGGTCTATCTAGATGATATCCTCATTTTTGCCAACGATTTAGAGGAACATCGTTTCTGGGTAAAGGAGGTTCTGTCCCGTCTCCGTGTCAATCATCTCTACTGCAAATTAGAGAAATGCGTCTTTGAAGTCAAGTCCATTCCGTTTCTAGGGTACATTGTGTCCGGTTCCGGACTAGAGATGGATCCTGAGAAACTACAAGCAATCCAGAATTGGCCGGTACCCTTAACCCTCAAAGGGGTCCAGAGGTTCTTAGGGTTCGCCAATTATTACCGAAAGTTTATACGAGACTTTTCCACCATTGTGGCGCCTATTACTGCTTTCACCAAGAAGGGTGCTAACCCGTCCAAGTGGTCTGAAGAAGCCATGCAAGCTTTTCATCTTTTAAAACAGAGGTTCATCTCTGCACCTGTCCTGAAACAGCCTGACATCGACTCTCCTTTCATCTTAGAGGTGGATGCCTCCTCCGTTGGAGTAGGAGCGGTGTTATCTCAGAGGGCTAAAGATGGTCATTTACATCCTTGCAGTTTCTTCTCACGGAAGTTCTCCCCAGCGGAGCGCAACTATGCCATTGGCGACCAGGAGTTGCTAGCCATCAAGCTCGCTCTAGAGGAGTGGAGATATCTGTTGGAGGGAGCTTCTCATTCAATCACCATCCTTACAGACCACAAGAACCTTCTATATCTAAAAGGCGCACAATGTCTCAACCCTCGTCAGGCCAGATGGGCACTTTTCTTTTCCAGGTTCGACTTTAAACTCCAGTTCTGTCCGGGCTCTCAGAATCGCAAGGCCGATGCCCTTTCCCGCTCATGGGAGCAAGAAAATGAGTCAGAGTCTTCAGACAAGCATCCTATTATAAATCCGTTGGCATTCTCCACGGTAGGGATGGACTCTACGCCCCCATCAGGGAAAAGTTTTGTGAAGCCGACACTAAGGAAGAAGCTCATGCATTGGGCCCATGCTTCCCGTTTTGCCGGACATACAGGTATCCAAAAAACCCTGGAGTTTATCTCTAGGTCCTATTGGTGGCCAACTCTGAAAAAGGACGTTTTGGAGTTTATTGCATCTTGCCCAAAGTGTGCTCAACATAAAGTATCCCGCCAGTCGCCTGCGGGGCAACTGGTTCCACTATCTGTTCCCCGTCGACCATGGACCCATTTGTCGATGGATTTTATTACAGATTTGCCCATGTGCAACAAGTTCAATACCATCTGGGTGGTAGTTGACCGGTTCACCAAGATGGCACACTTCATTCCTCTCACCGGTCTTCCGTCAGCTTCCAAGTTGGCTCAAGTATTCATACAAGAGATCTTCCGACTCCACGGTCTTCCAGAAGAAATTATCTCAGATCGAGGAGTTCAATTCACAGCCAAATTCTGGCGAAGTTTATGTCAAGTCCTCCAAGTCAAGTTAAAGTTTTCCACGGCTTACCATCCTCAGACCAATGGTCAAACTGAGAGGGTGAATCAGGACTTGGAGGCCTTCCTCCGCATCTATGTGTCCTCCTCTCAAGATGACTGGGTTCAATTACTTCCCTGGGCCGAGTTCTGTCATAACAACCAGTATCATTCTTCATCTTCCTCAACACCATTCTTCACCAACTTTGGATTCCACCCTAAAGTCCCTGAGTTCCAACCGCTTCCAGCAACTTCTGTTCCCGCAGTGGATATCACCTTGCATCAGTTTGCCAATATCTGGAAGAGCGTACGATCAGCTCTGCTCAAAGCATCGTTCAGGTACAAGAAGTTTGCGGATAAGAAGCGTCGAGCAGTTCCTGCTCTCAAGGTGGGTGATCGGGTATGGTTATCCACGAAGAACTTGAGGTTAAGAGTTCCCAGTATGAAGTTTGCACCTCGCTACATCGGTCCTTTTAAAATTGATCAAGTCATCAATCCTGTTGCTTACAGACTCCAGTTACCTCCCTTCTTAAAAATACCCAGGACATTCCATGTTTCCCTGTTGAAACCGCTAATCTTGAATCGGTTTCATTCCTCACTTCCACCAACTCCGAAAGTCCAAACTCAACGAGGCGTTGAGTATGAAGTGGCCAAGATCCTGGACTCACGTCACCGTTACGGTCAACTTCAGTATCTCATTGACTGGAAGGGCTATGGTCCTGAAGAACGCTCTTGGACCAATGCCTCTGACGTCCATGCTCCTGCCTTGGTCCGAAATTTCCACGCAAAGTTTCCTTTAAAGCCTAAGAAGTGTCCTGGGGCCACTCCTAAAGGGGGGGGTGCTGTCACGATCCGGGTATCTGGTCGCCATTACTTACCCTTCAGATGCCTCCTAAGGCGGGCTCAGCGTTCCAGGACCGGATTCCGCTGTTCCTGAGTTTCCACATGCAGAGTGGTCTTTTCATCAGCCGCGGCCTCCGCTGTGCCCGCGTGGTTAAATGTGCATCTATCAGCCTGGCGTCTCCTGTCTCCGGTGGCCGGCGCCGCCATTACTGTTTCCCAGACCACATGGATTACAAACCAAACTTCCCTCCAAGTGTCTGCATGGGCGCAGCCATCTTGGATTCTGTCATCTGATCATTTCCACCAATCTGCTGTCTGTGTTGTTGATTTGCATAATTGCCTAGCCAACCCCTTCCTTGCTGCAGGTATAAGTAAGCTGTACCTGAGCAAGGAAGACGTCAGTGCTTTGGTTGTCAAACCTAGTTCCTGTTTGTCTCTCTTCTATGATTGTCTTCCAGGTTCCAGCTCCTGTCTCAAGACTTCCACCATAGAGACCCGCACCAGCATTCCACCTGCGGTGTAGCCTGACTCTCCAATCCATTGTGGATTCATCTGTTTCCAGCTACAACACTACCTGCTTCCAGCCTCAGCTTCCAGCAGAGTACAGCTTCCCTTAAAGGGCCGGTGTCCTTTCTACACTTTACCACTCTCCACCGGAATTATTATTTCTCCGCTCTCAAGTTCTACATTTCAGTTCACATTTCATCGCTCCCAAAGTTCATTTATTATTTAACTGGTTCCAGCCAGTATCCACTCCGTGCTAACAACAGTCTGGTTCCAGCCAGTATCCACAGCAGCTGTTTTACCTTCAGCAACCCAGCTCTTCCTGGAACACCAGCTGGTACAATCCTGGGTTATCTCCATTGCTACAGCCGGGCCTGGTAAGGACTTTCCATCTAGAAGATCATAAGAACTATCTCACACTACCAGTGCCCTGTGGCTCCTGCCATGCTGTAGTACTCAGGAACTGTATTTATTCTTTGCTGACTTTTACGTTTTCTTTTATTGCTGCTGTGATGCGGAGTTGTCATAATAAACATCATTGACTTTTATCTAAGTTGTCGTGGTCACGCCTTCGGGCAGTTATTATTCATGTTACTTACATGTCCAGGGGTCTGATACAACCTCCCAGGTTCCGGTACATCTCAGCCCCTACAACTGAGGCTGCCTCCCGTCAGCTCAGGCCCTCAGTTGTGACATAGGGGAGGTACTTGAGCTAAAGGGTGGGAGACCGGTGGACAGGAGGTTTAATATCTCTAGTCCTCCTAGTTTGAAGCTCCACCAATATCATGTGGATAGGTCCCTATTAGGTTTTAACATCTCCAATCCCCGAAAGCCGGGAAATTGGGAAGTGTCATGGAGTAACCAAACCATGACCTTTTCGCATAGAGCAGATAGAAAGCCTACAGATACAGAGCTTATACGCCACATAGCCAGTAGAGGAAAATCTTTCCGATATAGGTATACCTTAGGAAATAGGATTACGAGAGTTGGAGAGGTATCACTAGGATACTGTGCACATATCGTACAAACTGATACGTGTACTAAGCAGATGGGAGAATTAGGATTAGGAGATTTCACATGGAAGATGTGTAACATGGTTATGTCCTACTCCGTCCCATATGTTCTCCCCGATGATGCATATTTCATATGCGGGAGGAAGGCGTATAAGTGGCTTGCCCCAAACTCTGAAGGATTGTGTTATATTGGAAAAGTACTACCTGAGGTAATGAGTCTAAGGCGTGAGGAAACTGTAATCCCAATGGACTTGATTTATGACCCAACGGTAGAAACAATGATGTAATGAAAATGCGATTATACGGTCCGTTTCTTTCACCTGTTTTTCCGTTTTCCTCCAAGGTAAAAAGACCCACTTGGACGAGGAATTTGATGAGCCGATATACAGACAACAGATGGATTAAAGAAGAAGTTTTGACAACCTTATACACAGATTTTTGATGAACTATGCCATGGATCCCCAGTTTCCCTAGAAATTTTAAAATTACGCTAGCCCAACACTTTTGTAAATCTATGGACATTGACAGCTTTTGCTCGCACCTTATGGGCAAAAGCACAAAGAAGACTGCATTCAACAGACACCAAACAAGACCTCAATCGACGAATGTTCATTTACCTGACATAGAATACCACCGCATTTACCGTAATTATGTCTTTTCTTCATTTCTACAACCCTCAGGTAATGACACACATAGTCGATAGGGAATACAGGCACAGATATCAGCAATCACATATCACCCCCATTCATGTATCATCAACTAAAATGTGCTCCCCCATTTTGTTACAACCAAAGCCGAAAAGAGCTCGGTAAAGTTTGACAGCCCATCCACAGACCCGTACCACGGGATAAGAAGGAATTCAAATGTATACTTCGCAATACCTCGAAGCTTGATGTACCACACGTACGGCACGATGATACATGACCCCCCAAACAGGGACTCATACACACATGCTTCTGCTATCTCACTAGGTCATACCCTCTTCACACCTTCTCCTCTCTCCTCCCTTACCCAACCATGGGAATGTATTAACCCCTGACATATATTTTTCTCTTTTTGAAATGTTTTAGAAGGTGGCAGTTATTATTGACTGCCAAAGGGTGGACTGTCAAAGTCAGAAAAATATCTCTATACACACTGCCATATTTGCACCTCATACAGGTCCGTGCTGCGCATGCGTACGCTCTCCCATACGTGCGCATACTCACAGTCGCGGGCACCCGCAGGCGCACGGTATGCGTATTTACGGTAGAGTTTCTGTGTGCCCAGCGTGCGACTCAATCGTTACATAATTCAACCATATAATGTATTTTATAAGTTAATATCCCCCTGAGTCCAACAGGTATCAGTGGGTCTCAAATGGCTCTTTGACCTTAGAGATCCCCCAAACAATAGTTTGCATGTTGTGAGGGCTTCACATGGTGTTATGCATAGGTAAGCACAGGAATAGTAATTGAAGATTAATTGTATTCCAAATCAGTATCTTTCCCGCAGACGGAGTACAATAGCCTTTAATTACACTGAGCTTTGAGACTCAATGAGGAGGGCCAACACCTGTGTTTACCAATGGGTTAGGATTTGTCTCCAGAAGAATGATTGCTGAGATGTCATTGTCTCAACTGAGAGTAGACAGTGAGATAGTATTCGCCAAACAATAGCTTCCCACAAGACAGGAATGTGTTGGTCATCACCCATTGTTTTGCATAACCAAGGCCACTGATGCAGCTGGCTCACATGCTGTGAGGGACACACACACACACACATCTTGTTGTTGACACACCCCCAGAGCTGGAATGAGGGTATGATATACCCACTGGAGATCACAGGGCTCACTCACTCACTCACACAGCTACCTGGCACCCAGCAGCATGGAGGCTACATCCCCAGGACTGACCTACAAACTAAAGGCTAAGTATTGAATTCACATGGCTAGATAAGGAAATCTAGATAGATTGCTTTAAGGTCAATGGTGCTGGATTAAATAGGATATTGTAACTTGGTTGTGTGATTGTTGGGTGTTTGTGTTGACACTCTGTGAAGTCTGTGATGAATTGGAACAGTAGACAATCTGTAGCATAGTATTTGTGGTATTTGTTTGCCTATGGTGATTTAAAATAGATTGTGCTGGTTAGTTATAATATATCTTGTTAATCATAAATACCACCATGCAGTTACGTTTGAACATGTGCTGGTAGCAATGGCAGGCTGAGATGTGTGGTTACATTGTGATCTGGTCTTGTGATGAATATGCTCTGGTTATTGAGATACTGAAGTTGTTTGGAATGTGAAAGTGAATAAGATGGTTCTAGGAAGTTGGATTGAAATTGTAAAACAGGTGATTTAGATGGTTTGGAATTGTAAAATCAGAACATATGCATTGTTCTGAGGCTTGGACATTTTGGAATAAAATGGAGTCTTGTGTCTTCTGCTATGTGATTGTGGTGTAGTAGAGAGTGCCATGTGTTTGGACCTGCAAATCTAAAATGGCTGCTGCCGGGTATTTTCCCCTCCCCCTTTCAACCATGTGTTGCAGTCTTCATGGGAGTTTTCTCAAAATGGAGTCTAGCTTCTGTCCCATGCGGCATTGTAGGGACAATTGTGTTGCTGGGTGTTGTGTATATAGGGACAGGCAGCATGGGTAAGCTCAAGTACTTTCTAAACAAAGATTCTCAGCATTGACTGACTGCGCAGCGATTGTTCCTCACATGTGTAAGCTTTCTCTGCAATCATATTTGTCTTCTTGTTATTGTGAGCCATTTCTTTCTCTCTCTCTCTTCTCCTCTTCCCCTCTTATTTTCCCTTAAACGTAATTGTATTGTATTGTATTTCCCGTGTAGTTATCTGGTTAGGTAGTCTATGTTATATTGTAGTGTATGACTTGTATTGTGTTAAATTCTTTTGCAAGTATATCATTCATAATATATATTAGGCGTTGGACCCTGAGCACGGTATCTGTGTATTTCTTATATTGTTAAGTAATCTCAGAGCGTCGGTGACGCTCGAACAGCTTTAAAGGTAATAAGGTTATTCTGTGTTGCATCTACACTCTCCCACTACACAGAGGTTAACAGTATAAGTACATTCCTTAAGGTATAGTTAAGGGAGTACCCTTGCGGTACTTTTTACGCCAATTGCGTACTGTGTTCTTTAACCTTTAACGTGTTTTTAATAGGACAAATATTATAGACATTGTCATGTCCTATGCCTGTATAGGGTGTAATAGATGTATTATGGTCACGCCCAGTGGTCAGGTCATGTTGGGGGTGTAGTGTCCTATGCCTGTATAGGGTGTAATAGATGTATTATGGTCACGCCCAGTGGTCAGGTTATGTTGGGGGTGTAGTGTCCTATGTCTGTATAGGGTGTAATAGATGTATTATGGTCACGCCCAGTGGTCAGGTCATGTTCGGGGTGTAGTGTCCTATGTCTGTATAGGGTGTAATAGATGT
The DNA here is from genome assembly GCF_028390025.1 of Pseudophryne corroboree. NCBI lineage: Eukaryota > Metazoa > Chordata > Amphibia > Anura > Myobatrachidae > Pseudophryne > Pseudophryne corroboree. The sequence continues at coordinate 77,149,473 of NC_086449.1, read as the reverse complement.
ATTATGGTCACGCCCAGTGGTCAGGTCATGTTGGCGGTGTAGTGTCCTATGCCTGTATAGGGTGTAATAGATGTATTATGGTCACGCCCAGTGGTCAGGTCATGTTCGGGGTGTAGTGTCCTATGTCTGTATAGGGTGTAATAGATGTATTATGGTCACGCCCAGTGGTCAGGTCATGTTGGGGGTGTAGTGTCCTATGCCTGTATAGGGTGTAATAGATGTATTATGGTCATGTCCAATGGTCAGGTCATGTTGGGGGTGTAGTGTCCTATGTCTGTATAGGGTGTAATAGATGTATTATGGTCACGCCCAGTGGTCAGGTCATGTTGGGGGTGTAGTGTCCTATGTCTGTATAGGGTGTAATAGATGTATTATGGTCACGCCCAATGGTCAGGTCATGTTGGGGGTATAGTGTCCTATGCCTGTATAGGGTGTAATAGATGTATTATGGTCACGCCCAATGGTCAGGTCATGTTGGGGGTGTAGTGTCCTATGTCTGTATAGGGTGTAATAGATGTATTATGGTCACGCCCAATGGTCAGGTCATGTTGGGGGTGTAGTGTCCTATGTCTTTATAGGGTGTAATAGATGTATTATGGTCACGCCCAATGGTCAGGTCATGTTCGGGGTGTAGTGTCCTATGCCTGTATAGGGTGTAATAGATGTATTATGGTCACGCCCAATGGTCAGGTCATGTTCGGGGTGTAGTGTCCTATGCTTGTATAGGGTGTAATAGATGTATTATGGTCACGCCCAATGGTCAGGTCATGTTGGGGGTGTAGTGTCCTATGCCTGTATAGGGTGTAATAGATGTATTATGGTCACGCCCAGTAGTCAGGTCATGTTCAGGGTGTAGTGTCCTATGCCTGTATAGGGTGTAATAGATGTATTATGGTCACGCCCAGTGGTCAGGTCATGTTCAGGGTGTAGTGTCCTATGTCTGTATAGGGTGTAATAGATGTATTATGGTCACGCCCAGTGGTCAGGTCATGTTCGGGGTGTAGTGTCCTATGTCTGTATAGGGTGTAATAGATGTATTATGGTCACGCCCAGTGGTCAGGTCATGTTCGGGGTGTAGTGTCCTATGTCTGTATAGGGTGTAATAGATGTATTATGGTCACGCCCAATGGTCAGGTCATGTTCGGGGTGTAGTGTCCTATGCCTGTATAGGGTGTAATAGATGTATTATGGTCACGCCCAATGGTCAGGTCATGTTGGGGGTGTAGTGTCCTATGCCTGTATAGGGTGTAATAGATGTATTATGGTCACGCCCAGTGGTCAGGTCATGTTCGGGGTGTAGTGTCCTATGTCTGTATAGGGTGTAATAGATGTATTATGGTCACGCCCAGTGGTCAGGTCATGTTCAGGGTGTAGTGTCCTATATCTGTATAGGGTGTAATAGATGTATTATGGTCACGCCCAGTGGTCAGGTCATGTTCAGGGTGTAGTGTCCTATGTCTGTATAGGGTGTAATAGATGTATTATGGTCACGCCCAGTGGTCAGGTCATGTTCGGGGTGTAGTGTCCTATGTCTGTATAGGGTGTAATAGATGTATTATGGTCACGCCCAGTGGTCAGGTCATGTTCGGGGTGTAGTGTCCTATGTCTGTATAGGGTGTAATAGATGTATTATGGTCACGCCCAGTGGTCAGGTCATGTTGGGGGTGTAGTGTCCTATGTCTGTATAGGGTGTAATCTCCTATATATTTGCCCAAGTCTGTGACTCTGTGCCCGTAACGCTGGGCGGAGTCACAGGCACAGATCTGGCCAGGAACAGTCCCCTCCCTCTCTCCGCCCAGTCCCTTCCCCATCTCCGCCCAGTCCCCTGTCTCCCTTCTCCCCGTACACTCTCTCTGGTGACACCGCAGCCGCTGGCTGTGAGCGGAACTCACACTACCCGCCTCACAGACTAGCGGCTGCTGCAGAGTTCAGGGGGACATGCTGAGCACTGGCAGCTGCTCTCGCTCCCTCTCCCACCCGCGGCATCCACCCGTCACTTACCCGCGGTCGCGGGTGAAAAGGGGGCGTGGCTTCGCGGAAGGGGGCGTGGCTTCGCGTCCCGACCCCCGTTTTCGGCACAACTCGCCCCCCCCCTCCCACCCGCGGCAACCACCCGCATCTGCCTCCCACCGGCGGCATCCACCCGACACTTACCCGCGGTCGCGGGTGAAAAGGGGGCGTGGCTTCGCGTCCCGACCCCCCGTTTTCGGCACATTGTTTGTCGGGACATACGGCCTTCACCCGGACACTGCTGAATCTGCAGTGCTGGCTTCTGCACTGTGACAGGAGCCGGCACTTTGGTGTCACCCCTCAGAGGGTAACACCAGGGTGCGGCCCGCACCCACGTTGTGGCGCCACTGCTCCCGCCCCCACCCGTAGCACAAACACCCGCCGCATCCACCCACCACCCGCGGCACTCCCGTCCCCTCCCCCACCCAGAGCACAAACACCCGCGCCACCCACCCGCGGAACTCCCGCCCCCTCCCCCACCGGTAGCACCAACACCCGAGGCAAACCAACCGCTTTCGCCCCCCACCCGCGGCACTCCCACCCGCAGCACCAACACCCGCGACACCCACCACCCGTGGCACTCCACCCCCTCCCCCACCCGCAGCACCAACACCCGCACCACCCGTGGCACTCTGCCCCCTCCCCCACCCACAGCACCAACACCCGCTGGCCCCCCCTGCGGCACCCAACGCATCCCCCACATCCGCTCCCACCCGCGGCACTCACGCCCCCACCCGTAGCTCCCACACCTGCAGCACCCCCCTCCCCTCCCCCACCCGCTGCAACCCTGCCCCTCCCCCATACCCACCTCTCCCCCCTGCTGCACCCTTCACCCAACCCGCACCACCACCGCACTGCCCCATCCTGCACCCACCCCTCCTGCACCCACCCCTCCCCCACCCGCACCACCTCCCCAACCCTCGGAACCCCAGCAGCTGCCTCCCACCACCCAACTGCACCACCACTGCTCCAGCCCCTGCCCCCCCTCCGCACCTGTCCACCACCCACAGCACCTCCCCCACCCCCATCATCTACAGACACCTCCCCCACCCCCAGCACTTCTACAAACCATCACCCAACCTCCCCCTCTGCAACCCCAACTCCCCCTACATCGCCCCTCCCCCACACACAGCACCTCCAGACCCCCTCCTTCATCCACAGCCTCCTGCACCTGCCCCTCCACCACCAGCATCTACAGACCCCATCCACACCCCCTCCCGCCCCCCCCAACCCACACGCAGCATCCTCACACCCGCCCCTTCCCCACCGCCGCACCCCCTCCCCTGCCCCTCCCCTATCCCTGCACCGGCACCCTCCCCCACCCACTGCAGCAGCACACCTGGCCCACTACAACCGCCGTAACCCCACACCCACCACTCACTCATCCACAGCGCCCACGGACCCCCTCCCCCATCGTGCCATCCCCGCACCCGCCCCTCCCCTAGCTACCGCACATCCACATCACCTACCCCATCCAGATCACGTACCCCACCCGCAACACCCCCGCCACTCCCACAACCACAGCACCTACCCGCCCGCATTATCTACAGTCACCCTCCACATCTGCGGACCTCCCACACCTGCCCCTCCCCACCCGCAACACCTCTGGACCACCACCCGAACCACCTCCGGACTCCCTCCCCCATCCACAGCTCCCCCGCATCCACCCCTCCACCATCCACAACATCTACATCCCCCATCCGTGCCATCCCACACCTCCCCCACCCACAGCACTTCTGAAACCCATCACCTAAGCTCACCCCCCCTGCACCTCCAAACGCACACCCCTACATCGCCCCTCCCACACACACATCACCTCCATACCCCCTCCTTCATCCACAGTCCCCCTCCCCCACCCCTCCCCCACCAACAGCAACTACACTCCCCATCCGCGCCCCCTCTACACCTCCCCCTCCCCCACCCACAGGACCTCTGCACCCTTTACGCCATCCATGCCCCTGCACCCACCCCTCCGCCACCCACAACACCTCTGGACCCCCTCCCACACCCAACCCTCCACCACACGTAGCACCTCGAATCACCATCCACAGCCGCTACAAGTGATTCCCACGGATAGGAACCTCACTGAACCCACCCCCTTTCCAAACCCCCCAAACTTTTGTGAGTATAGTTGCTACCAATGGACATTGGATTAATTAGAAACACTAATACTGTGGCCATTATGTGTATAAGCAACACTGCTACCTGTGCCCATTGTGTATAAGTGGCGCTGCTACCTGTGCACACTGTGTGTATAAGCGGCTCTGCTACCTGTGGTCACTGTGTGTATAAGCGGCTTTGCTACCTGTGGGTATTGTGTGTATACGTCGCTCTGCTACCTGTGGGTATTGTGTGTACACGTGGCTCTGCTACCTGTGCCCATTGTGTGTATAAGCACCTCTGCTACCTGTGGGCACTGTGTATAAGCGCCTCTGCTACCTGGGGGTATTGTGTGTATAAGCGGCTCAGCTAGCTGTGGGCACTGTGTGTATAAGCGGCTCTGCTACCTGTGGGTATTGTGTGTATAAGCGCCTTTGCTACCTGTGGGCACTGTGTGTATAAGCCCCTCTGCTACCTGTGGGCACTGTGTGTATAAGCGCCTCTGCCCCCTGTGGGTATTGTGTGTATAAGCGGCTCTGCTACCTGTGGGCACTGTGTGTATAAGCGCCTCTGCCCCCTGTGGGTATTGTGTGTATAAGCGGTTCTGCTACCTGTGGGTATTGTGTGTATAAGCGGTTCTGCTACCTGTGGGTATTGTGTGTATAAGCGGCTCTGTTATCTGTGGGCACTGTGTGTATAAGCGCCTCTGCCCCCTGTGGGTATTGTGTGTATAAGCGGTTCTGCTACCTGTGGGTATTGTGTGTATAAGCGGTTCTGCTACCTGTGAGTATTGTGTGTATAAGCGGCTCTGCTATCTGTGAGCACTGTGTGTATAAGCGCCTCTGCCCCCTGTGGGTATTGTGTGTATAAGCGGCTCTGCTACCTGTGGCCACTGTGTGTATAAGCGGCTCTGCTACCTGTGGCCATTGTGTGTATAAGCGGTTCTGCTACCTGTGGGTATTGAGTGTATAAGCGGCTCTGCTACCTGTGGCCATTGTGTGTATAAGCGGCTCTGCTACCTGTGGCCACAGCACCTTCGTATCTTATCTACAGTGCATTGCTGTTACTCATCTGGTACTTCATAATGCAGACACTAGCAATATATACTACACTCTACACTATGTTATTCATTGTGCCCTGCGGCCACTCTGCACGCCCTCACAAAGGCCTACGCCCCCTTGACAATCGCACACCCTCCCCCCTTACAATATTTACCCACTGCCATAAAAAAAACCCAGGTAATACTCCATATAATAACAATTATAGCACAGCTGAAGCCCGTGCAGGGGATAATGAATCGTAGCCCCTTGCAACGGTATTTTCTGTCTAACACCTTCCCTCTCTTTATCCTCTCCCTACCACCCTGCCTCTCCCTATCCTTTACCGATCGCACAGCGTTTCTGTACATTCCCTTTCTCTCCCCCTACGCCTCTCTATCTTATCTCAACCGGAACCCATTTCTGTATGCCCTCTATACTGCCCTGCGTTTCTGATTCTGTTATCTACCGCCCTGCGTATGTTCAAAGGCGTGCAGAGGTTAACGGGGCGTAGCCCCTAACGACGGTGTGAAGAGCGCCCGTAGGGCGCGATGAATCACCTAGTAGATGTAATATTGTCATGTCCAATGGTCAGGTCATGTTGGGGGTGTAGTGTCCTATGTCTGTATAGGGTGTAATAGATGTATTATGGTCACGCCCAGTGGTCAGGTCAGGTTGGGGGTGTAGTGTCCTATGTCTGTATAGGGTGTAATAGATGTATTATGGTCACGCCCAGTGGTCATGCCATGTTGGGGGTGTAGTGTCCTATGCCTGTATAGGGTGTAATAGATGTATTATGGTCACGCCCAGTGGTCAGGTCATGTTCGGGGTGTAGTGTCCTATGTCTGTATAGGGTGTAATAGATGTATTATGGTCACGCCCAGTGGTCAGGTCATGTTGGGGGTGTAGTGTCCTATGTCTGTATAGGGTGTAATAGATGTATTATTGTCATGTCCAATGGTCAGGTCATGTTGGGGGTGTAGTGTCCTATGTCTGTATAGGGTGTAATAGATGTATTATTGTCATGTCCAATGGTCAGGTCATGTTGGGGGTGTAGTGTCCTATGCCTGTATAGGGTGTAATAGATGTATTATTGTCATGTCCAATGGTCAGGTCATGTTGGGGGTGTAGTGTCCTATGTCTGTATAGGGTGTAATAGATGTATTATGGTCACGCCCAGTAGTCAGGTCATGTTCGGGGTGTAGTGTCCTATGCCTGTATAGGGTGTAATAGATGTATTATGGTCATGTCTACTGGTCAGGTCATGTTGGGGGTGTAGTGTCCTATGTCTGTATAGGGTGTAATAGATGTAATATTGTCATGTCCAATGGTCAGGTCATCTTGGGGGTGTAGTGTCCTATGTCTGTATAGGGTGTAATAGATGTATTATGGTCACGCCCAGTAGTCAGGTCATGTTCAGGGTGTAGTGTCCTATGCCTGTATAGGGTGTAATAGATGTATTATGGTCACGCCCAGTGGTCAGGTCATGTTCAGGGTGTAGTGTCCTATGTCTGTATAGGGTGTAATAGATGTATTATGGTCACGCCCAGTGGTCAGGTCATGTTCAGGGTGTAGTGTCCTATGTCTGTATAGGGTGTAATAGATGTATTATGGTCACGCCCAGTGGTCAGGTCATGTTCGGGGTGTAGTGTCCTATGTCTGTATAGGGTGTAATAGATGTATTATGGTCACGCCCAGTGGTCAGGTCATGTTCGGGGTGTAGTGTCCTATGTCTGTATAGGGTGTAATAGATGTATTATGGTCACGCCCAATGGTCAGGTCATGTTGGGGGTGTAGTGTCCTATGCCTGTATAGGGTGTAATAGATGTATTATGGTCACGCCCAGTGGTCAGGTCATGTTGGGGGTGTAGTGTCCTATGTCTGTATAGGGTGTAATAGATGTAATATTGTCATGTCCAATGGTCAGGTCATGTTGGGGGTGTAGTGTCCTATGCCTGTATAGGGTGTAATAGATGTATTATTGTCATGTCCAATGGTCAGGTCATGTTGGGGGTGTAGTGTCCTATGTCTGTATAGGGTGTAATAGATGTATTATGGTCACGCCCAGTGGTCAGGTCATGTTGGGGGTGTAGTGTCCTATGTCTGTATAGGGTGTAATAGATGTATTATGGTCATGTCCAATGGTCAGGTCATGTTGGGGGTGTAGTGTCCTATGCCTGTATAGGGTGTAATAGATGTATTATGGTCACGCCCAGTGGTCAGGTCATGTTCGGGGTGTAGTGTCCTATGTCTGTATAGGGTGTAGTAGATGTATTATGGTCACGCCCAGTGGTCAGGTCATGTTGGGGGTGTAGTGTCCTATGTCTGTAAAGGGTGTAATAGATGTATTATGGTCACGCCCAGTGGTCAGGTCATGTTCGGGGTGTAGTGTCCTATGTCTGTATAGGGTGTAATAGATGTATTATGGTCACGCCCAGTGGTCAGGTCATGTTGGGGGTGTAGTGTCCTATGTCTGTATAGGGTGTAATAGATGTATTATGGTCACGCCCAATGGTCAGGACATGTTGGGGGTGTAGTGTCCTATGCCTGTATAGGGTGTAATAGATGTATTATGGTCACGCCCAGTGGTCAGGTCATGTTGGGGGTGTAGTGTCCTATGTCTGTATAGGGTGTAATAGATGTAATATTGTCATGTCCAATGGTCAGGTCATGTTGGGGGTGTAGTGTCCTATGCCTGTATAGGGTGTAATAGATGTATTATTGTCATGTCCAATGGTCAGGTCATGTTGGGGGTGTAGTGTCCTATGTCTTATAGGGTGTAATAGATGTATTATGGTCACGCCCAGTGGTCAGGTCATGTTCGGGGTGTAGTGTCCTATGTCTGTATAGGGTGTAATAGATGTATTATGGTCACGCCCAGTGGTCAGGTCATGTTGGGGGTGTAGTGTCCTATGTCTGTATAGGGTGTAATAGATGTATTATGGTCACGCCCAGTGGTCAGGTCATGTTGGGGGTGTAGTGTCCTATGTCTGTATAGGGTGTAATAGATGTAATATTGTCATGTCCAATGGTCAGGTCATGTTTTGGGTGTAGTGTCCTATGCCTGTATAGGGTGTAATAGATGTATTATTGTCATGTCCAATGGTCAGGTCATGTTGGGGGTGTAGTGTCCTATGTCTGTATAGGATGTAATAGATGTATTATGGTCACGCCCAGTGGTCAGGTCATGTTGGGGGTGTAGTGTCCTATGTCTGTATAGGATGTAATAGATGTATTATGGTCACGCCCAGTGGTCAGGTCATGTTGGGGGTGTAGTGTCCTATGTCTGTATAGGGTGTAATAGATGTATTATGGTCATGTCCAATGGTCAGGTCATGTTGGGGGTGTAGTGTCCTATGCCTGTATAGGGTGTAATAGATGTATTATGGTCACGCCCAGTGGTCAGGTCATGTTCGGGGTGTAGTGTCCTATGTCTGTATAGGGTGTAGTAGATGTATTATGGTCACGCCCAGTGGTCAGGTCATGTTGGTGGTGTAGTGTCCTATGTCTGTATAGGGTGTAATAGATGTATTATGGTCACGCCCAGTGGTCAGGTCATGTTCGGGGTGTAGTGTCCTATGTCTGTATAGGGTGTAATAGATGTATTATGGTCACGCCCAGAGGTCAGGTCATGTTGGGGGTGTAGTGTCCTATGTCTGTATAGGGTGTAATAGATGTATTATTGTCATGTCCAATGGTCAGGTCATGTTAGGGGTGTAGTGTCCTATGTCTGTATAGGGTGTAATAGATGTATTATTGTCATGTCCAATGGTCAGGTCATGTTGGGGGTGTAGTGTCCTATGTCTGTATAGGGTGTAATAGATGTATTATTGTCATGTCCAATGGTCAGGTCATGTTGGGGGTGTAGTGTCCTATGTCTGTATAGGGTGTAATAGATGTATTATTGTCATATCCAATGGTCAGGTCATGTTGGGGGTGTAGTGTCCTATGCCTGTATAGGGTGTAATAGATGTATTATGGTCACGCCCAGTGGTCAGGTCATGTTCGGGGTGTAGTGTCCTATGTCTGTATAGGGTGTAATAGATGTATTATGGTCACGCCCAGTGGTCAGGTCATGTTCGGGGTGTAGTGTCCTATGTCTGTATAGGGTGTAATAGATGTATTATGGTCACGCCCAATGGTCAGGTCATGTTGGGGGTGTAGTGTCCTATGCCTGTATAGGGTGTAATAGATGTATTATGGTCACGCCCAGTGGTCAGGTCATGTTGGGGGTGTAGTGTCCTAAGTCTGTATAGGGTGTAATAGATGTAATATTGTCATGTCCAATGGTCAGGTCATGTTGGGGGTGTAGTGTCCTATGCCTGTATAGGGTGTAATAGATGTATTATTGTCATGTCCAATGGTCAGGTCATGTTGGGGGTGTAGTGTCCTATGTCTGTATAGGGTGTAATAGATGTATTATGGTCACGCCCAGTGGTCAGGTCATGTTGGGGGTGTAGTGTCCTATGTCTGTATAGGGTGTAATAGATGTATTATGGTCATGTCCAATGGTCAGGTCATGTTGGGGGTGTAGTGTCCTATGCCTGTATAGGGTGTAATAGATGTATTATGGTCACGCCCAGTGGTCAGGTCATGTTCGGGGTGTAGTGTCCTATGTCTGTATAGGGTGTAGTAGATGTATTATGGTCACGCCCAGTGGTCAGGTCATGTTGGGGGTGTAGTGTCCTATGTCTGTAAAGGGTGTAATAGATGTATTATGGTCACGCCCAGTGGTCAGGTCATGTTCGGGGTGTAGTGTCCTATGTCTTATAGGGTGTAATAGATGTATTATGGTCACGCCCAGTGGTAAGGTCATGTTCAGGGTGTAGTGTCCTATGTCTGTATAGGGTGTAATAGATGTATTATGGTCACGCCCAGTGGTCAGGTCATGTTGGGGGTGTAGTGTCCTATGTCTGTATAGGGTGTAATAGATGTAATATTGTCATGTCCAATGGTCAGGTCATGTTGGGGGTGTAGTGTCCTATGCCTGTATAGGGTGTAATAGATGTATTATTGTCATGTCCAATGGTCAGGTCATGTTGGGGGTGTAGTGTCCTATGTCTGTATAGGATGTAATAGATGTATTATGGTCACGCCCAGTGGTCAGGTCATGTTGGGGGTGTAGTGTCCTATGTCTGTATAGGGTGTAATAGATGTATTATGGTCATGTCCAATGGTCAGGTCATGTTGGGGGTGTAGTGTCCTATGCCTGTATAGGGTGTAATAGATGTATTATGGTCACGCCCAGTGGTCAGGTCATGTTCGGGGTGTAGTGTCCTATGTCTGTATAGGGTGTAGTAGATGTATTATGGTCACGCCCAGTGGTCAGGTCATGTTCGGGGTGTAGTGTCCTATGTCTGTATAGGGTGTAATAGATGTATTATGGTCACGCCCAGTGGTCAGGTCATGTTGGGGGTGTAGTGTCCTATGTCTGTATAGGGTGTAATAGATGTATTATTGTCATGTCCAATGGTCAGGTCATGTTGGGGGTGTAGTGTCCTATGTCTGTATAGGGTGTAATAGATGTATTATTGTCATGTCCAATGGTCAGGTCATGTTGGGGGTGTAGTGTCCTATGCCTGTATAGGGTGTAATAGATGTATTATTGTCATGTCCAATGGTCAGGTCATGTTGGGGGTGTAGTGTCCTATGTCTGTATAGGGTGTAATAGATGTATTATGGTCACGCCCAGTAGTCAGGTCATGTTCGGGGTGTAGTGTCCTATGCCTGTATAGGGTGTAATAGATGTATTATGGTCACGCTCAGTGGTCAGGTCATGTTGGGGGTGTAGTGTCCTATGTCTGTATAGGGTGTAATAGATGTATTATGGTCATGTCCAATGGTCAGGTCATGTTGGGGGTGTAGTGTCCTATGCCTGTATAGGGTGTAATAGATGTATTATGGTCACGCCCAGTGGTCAGGTCATGTTGGGGGTGTAGTGTCCTATGTCTGTATAGGGTGTAATAGATGTATTATGGTCATGTCCAATGGTCAGGTCATGTTGGGGGTGTAGTGTCCTATGTCTGTATAGGGTGTAATAGATGTATTATGGTCACGCCCAGTGGTCAGGTCATGTTCGGGGTGTAGTGTCCTATGTCTGTATAGGGTGTAGTAGATGTATTATGGTCACGCCCAGTGGTCAGGTCATGTTGGGGGTGTAGTGTCCTATGTCTGTATAGGGTGTAATAGATGTATTATGGTCACGCCCAGTGGTCAGGTCATGTTGGGGGTGTAGTGTCCTATGCCTGTATAGGGTGTAATAGATGTATTATGGTCACGCCCAGTGGTCAGGTCATGTTGGGGGTGTAGTGTCCTATGTCTGTATAGGGTGTAATAGATGTATTATTGTCATGTCCAATGGTCAGGTCATGTTGGGGGTGTAGTGTCCTATGTCTGTATAGGGTGTAATAGATGTATTATTGTCATGTCCAATGGTCAGGTCATGTTGGGGGTGTAGTGTCCTATGCCTGTATAGGGTGTAATAGATGTATTATGGTCACGCCCAGTGGTCAGGTCATGTTGGGGGTGTAGTGTCCTATGTCTGTATAGGGTGTAATAGATGTATTATTGTCATGTCCAATGGTCAGGTCATGTTGGGGGTGTAGTGTCCTATGCCTGTATAGGGTGTAATAGATGTATTATGGTCACGCCCAGTGGTCAGGTCATGTTCGGGGTGTAGTGTCCTATGTCTGTATAGGGTGTAGTAGATGTATTATGGTCACGCCCAGTGGTCAGGTCATGTTGGAGGTGTAGTGTCCTATGTCTGTATAGAGTGTAATAGATGTATTATGGTCACGCCCAGTGGTCAGGTCATGTTCGGGGTGTAGTGTCCTATGTCTGTATAGGGTGTAATAGATGTATTATGGTCACGCCCAGTGGTCATGCCATGTTGGGGGTGTAGTGTCCTATGTCTGTATAGGGTGTAATAGATGTATTATGGTCACGCCCAGTGGTCAGGTCATGTTCGGGGTGTAGTGTCCTATGTCTGTATAGGGTGTAGTAGATGTATTATGGTCACGCCCAGTGGTCAGGTCATGTTGGGGGTGTAGTGTCCTATGTCTGTATAGGGTGTAATAGATGTATTATGGTCACGCCCAGTGGTCAGGTCATGTTGGGGGTGTAGTGTCCTATGCCTGTATAGGGTGTAATAGATGTATTATGGTCACGCCCAGTGGTCAGGGTATGTTGGGGGTGTAGTGTCCTATGTCTGTATAGGGTGTAATAGATGTATTATGGTCACGCCCAGTGGTCAGGTCATGTTGGGGGTGTAGTGTCCTATGTCTGTATAGGGTGTAATAGATGTATTATGGTCATGTCCAATGGTCAGGTCATGTTGGGGGTGTAGTGTCCTATGTCTGTATAGGGTGTAATAGATGTATTATGGTCACGCCCAGTGGTCAGGTCATGTTGGAGGTGTAGTGTCCTATGCCTGTATAGGGTGTAATAGATGTATTATGGTCACGCCCAGTGGTCAGGTCATGTTGGGGATGTAGTGTCCTATGTCTGTATAGGGTGTAATAGATGTATTATGGTCACGCCCAGTGGTCAGGTCATGTTGGGGGTGTAGTGTCCTATGTCTGTATAGGGTGTAATAGATGTATTATTGTCATGTCCAATGGTCAGGTCATGTTGGGGGTGTAGTGTCCTATGTCTGTATAGGGTGTAATAGATGTATTATGGTCACGCCCAGTGGTCAGGTCATGTTCGGGGTGTAGTGTCCTATGTCTGTATAGGGTGTAGTAGATGTATTATGGTCACGCCCAGTGGTCAGGTCATATTGGGGGTGTAGTGTCCTATGTCTGTATAGGGTGTAATAGATGTATTATGGTCACGCCCAGTGGTCAGGTCATGTTCGGGGTGTAGTGTCCTATGCCTGTATAGGGTGTAGTAGATGTATTATGGTCACGCCCAGTGGTCAGGTCATGTTGGGGGTGTAGTGTCCTATGTCTGTATAGGGTGTAATAGATGTATTATTGTCATGTCCAATGGTCAGGTCATGTTGGGGGTGTAGTGTCCTATGCCTGTATAGGGTGTAATAGATGTATTATTGTCATGTCCAATGGTCAGGTCATGTTGGGGGTGTAGTGTCCTATGTCTGTATAGGGTGTAATAGATGTATTATGGTCACGCCCAGTGGTCAGGTCATGTTGGGGGTGTAGTGTCCTATGTCTGTATAGGGTGTAATAGATGTATTATGGTCATGTCCAATGGTCAGGTCATGTTGGGGGTGTAGTGTCCTATGCCTGTATAGGGTGTAATAGATGTATTATGGTCACGCCCAGTGGTCAGGTCATGTTCGGGGTGTAGTGTCCTATGTCTGTATAGGGTGTAGTAGATGTATTATGGTCACGCCCAGTGGTCAGGTCATGTTGGGGGTGTAGTGTCCTATGTCTGTAAAGGGTGTAATAGATGTATTATGGTCACGCCCAGTGGTCAGGTCATGTTCGGGGTGTAGTGTCCTATGTCTTATAGGGTGTAATAGATGTATTATGGTCACGCCCAGTGGTAAGGTCATGTTCAGGGTGTAGTGTCCTATGTCTGTATAGGGTGTAATAGATGTATTATGGTCACGCCCAGTGGTCAGGTCATGTTGGGGGTGTAGTGTCCTATGTCTGTATAGGGTGTAATAGATGTATTATGGTCACGCCCAATGGTCAGGACATGTTGGGGGTGTAGTGTCCTATGCCTGTATAGGGTGTAATAGATGTATTATGGTCACGCCCAGTGGTCAGGTCATGTTGGGGGTGTAGTGTCCTATGTCTGTATAGGGTGTAATAGATGTAATATTGTCATGTCCAATGGTCAGGTCATGTTGGGGGTGTAGTGTCCTATGCCTGTATAGGGTGTAATAGATGTATTATTGTCATGTCCAATGGTCAGGTCATGTTGGGGGTGTAGTGTCCTATGTCTGTATAGGATGTAATAGATGTATTATGGTCACGCCCAGTGGTCAGGTCATGTTGGGGGTGTAGTGTCCTATGTCTGTATAGGGTGTAATAGATGTATTATGGTCATGTCCAATGGTCAGGTCATGTTGGGGGTGTAGTGTCCTATGCCTGTATAGGGTGTAATAGATGTATTATGGTCACGCCCAGTGGTCAGGTCATGTTCGGGGTGTAGTGTCCTATGTCTGTATAGGGTGTAGTAGATGTATTATGGTCACGCCCAGTGGTCAGGTCATGTTCGGGGTGTAGTGTCCTATGTCTGTATAGGGTGTAATAGATGTATTATGGTCACGCCCAGTGGTCAGGTCATGTTGGGGGTGTAGTGTCCTATGTCTGTATAGGGTGTAATAGATGTATTATTGTCATGTCCAATGGTCAGGTCATGTTGGGGGTGTAGTGTCCTATGTCTGTATAGGGTGTAATAGATGTATTATTGTCATGTCCAATGGTCAGGTCATGTTGGGGGTGTAGTGTCCTATGCCTGTATAGGGTGTAATAGATGTATTATTGTCATGTCCAATGGTCAGGTCATGTTGGGGGTGTAGTGTCCTATGTCTGTATAGGGTGTAATAGATGTATTATGGTCACGCCCAGTAGTCAGGTCATGTTCGGGGTGTAGTGTCCTATGCCTGTATAGGGTGTAATAGATGTATTATGGTCACGCTCAGTGGTCAGGTCATGTTGGGGGTGTAGTGTCCTATGTCTGTATAGGGTGTAATAGATGTATTATGGTCATGTCCAATGGTCAGGTCATGTTGGGGGTGTAGTGTCCTATGCCTGTATAGGGTGTAATAGATGTATTATGGTCACGCCCAGTGGTCAGGTCATGTTGGGGGTGTAGTGTCCTATGTCTGTATAGGGTGTAATAGATGTATTATGGTCATGTCCAATGGTCAGGTCATGTTGGGGGTGTAGTGTCCTATGTCTGTATAGGGTGTAATAGATGTATTATGGTCACGCCCAGTGGTCAGGTCATGTTCGGGGTGTAGTGTCCTATGTCTGTATAGGGTGTAGTAGATGTATTATGGTCACGCCCAGTGGTCAGGTCATGTTGGGGGTGTAGTGTCCTATGTCTGTATAGGGTGTAATAGATGTATTATGGTCACGCCCAGTGGTCAGGTCATGGTGGGGGTGTAGTGTCCTATGCCTGTATAGGGTGTAATAGATGTATTATGGTCACGCCCAGTGGTCAGGTCATGTTGGGGGTGTAGTGTCCTATGTCTGTATAGGGTGTAATAGATGTATTATTGTCATGTCCAATGGTCAGGTCATGTTGGGGGTGTAGTGTCCTATGTCTGTATAGGGTGTAATAGATGTATTATTGTCATGTCCAATGGTCAGGTCATGTTGGGGGTGTAGTGTCCTATGCCTGTATAGGGTGTAATAGATGTATTATGGTCACGCCCAGTGGTCAGGTCATGTTGGGGGTGTAGTGTCCTATGTCTGTATAGGGTGTAATAGATGTATTATTGTCATGTCCAATGGTCAGGTCATGTTGGGGGTGTAGTGTCCTATGCCTGTATAGGGTGTAATAGATGTATTATGGTCACGCCCAGTGGTCAGGTCATGTTCGGGGTGTAGTGTCCTATGTCTGTATAGGGTGTAGTAGATGTATTATGGTCACGCCCAGTGGTCAGGTCATGTTGGAGGTGTAGTGTCCTATGTCTGTATAGAGTGTAATAGATGTATTATGGTCACGCCCAGTGGTCAGGTCATGTTCGGGGTGTAGTGTCCTATGTCTGTATAGGGTGTAATAGATGTATTATGGTCACGCCCAGTGGTCATGCCATGTTGGGGGTGTAGTGTCCTATGTCTGTATAGGGTGTAATAGATGTATTATGGTCACGCCCAGTGGTCAGGTCATGTTCGGGGTGTAGTGTCCTATGTCTGTATAGGGTGTAGTAGATGTATTATGGTCACGCCCAGTGGTCAGGTCATGTTGGGGGTGTAGTGTCCTATGTCTGTATAGGGTGTAATAGATGTATTATGGTCACGCCCAGTGGTCAGGTCATGTTGGGGGTGTAGTGTCCTATGCCTGTATAGGGTGTAATAGATGTATTATGGTCACGCCCAGTGGTCAGGGTATGTTGGGGGTGTAGTGTCCTATGTCTGTATAGGGTGTAATAGATGTATTATGGTCACGCCCAGTGGTCAGGTCATGTTGGGGGTGTAGTGTCCTATGTCTGTATAGGGTGTAATAGATGTATTATGGTCATGTCCAATGGTCAGGTCATGTTGGGGGTGTAGTGTCCTATGTCTGTATAGGGTGTAATAGATGTATTATGGTCACGCCCAGTGGTCAGGTCATGTTGGAGGTGTAGTGTCCTATGCCTGTATAGGGTGTAATAGATGTATTATGGTCACGCCCAGTGGTCAGGTCATGTTGGGGATGTAGTGTCCTATGTCTGTATAGGGTGTAATAGATGTATTATGGTCACGCCCAGTGGTCAGGTCATGTTGGGGGTGTAGTGTCCTATGTCTGTATAGGGTGTAATAGATGTATTATGGTCATGTCCAATGGTCAGGTCATGTTGGGGGTGTAGTGTCCTATGTCTGTATAGGGTGTAATAGATGTATTATGGTCACGCCCAGTGGTCAGGTCATGTTCGGGGTGTAGTGTCCTATGTCTGTATAGGGTGTAGTAGATGTATTATGGTCACGCCCAGTGGTCAGGTCATATTGGGGGTGTAGTGTCCTATGTCTGTATAGGGTGTAATAGATGTATTATGGTCACGCCCAGTGGTCAGGTCATGTTCGGGGTGTAGTGTCCTATGCCTGTATAGGGTGTAGTAGATGTATTATGGTCACGCCCAGTGGTCAGGTCATGTTGGGGGTGTAGTGTCCTATGTCTGTATAGGGTGTAATAGATGTATTATTGTCATGTCCAATGGTCAGGTCATGTTGGGGGTGTAGTGTCCTATGCCTGTATAGGGTGTAATAGATGTATTATTGTCATGTCCAATGGTCAGGTCATGTTGGGGGTGTAGTGTCCTATGCCTGTATAGGGTGTAATAGATGTATTATGGTCACGCCCAGTGGTCAGGTCATGTTGGGGGTGTAGTGTCCTATGTCTGTATAGGGTGTTATAGATGTATTATTGGCATGTCCAATGGTCAGGTCATGTTGGGGGTGTAGTGTCCTATGCCTGTATAGGGTGTAATAGATGTATTATGGTCACGCCCAGTGGTCAGGTCATGTTGGGGGTGTAGTGTCCTATGCCTGTATAGGGTGTAATAGATGTATTATGGTCACGCCCAGTGGTCAGGTCATGTTCGGGGTGTAGTGTCCTATGTCTGTATAGGGTGTAGTAGATGTATTATGGTCACGCCCAGTGGTCAGGTCATGTTGGGGGTGTAGTGTCCTATGTCTGTATAGGGTGTAATAGATGTATTATGGTCACGCCCAGTGGTCAGGTCATGTTCGGGGTGTAGTGTCCTATGTCTTTATAGGGTGTAATAGATGTATTATGGTCACGCCCAGTGGTCAGGTCATGTTGGGGGTGTAGTGTCCTATGTCTGTATAGGGTGTAATAGATGTATTATGGTCACGCCCAATGGTCAGGTCATGTTGGGGGTGTAGTGTCCTATGTCTGTATAGGGTGTAATAGATGTATTATGGTCACGCCCAGTGGTCAGGTCATGTTGGGGGTGTAGTGTCCTATGTCTGTATAGGGTGCAATAGATGTATTATGGTCATGTCCAATGGTCAGGTCATGTTGGGGGTGTAGTGTCCTATGCCTGTATAGTGTGTAATAGATGTATTATGGTCACGCCCAGTGGTCAGGTCATGTTCGGGGTGTAGTGTCCTATGTCTGTATAGGGTGTAGTAGATGTATTATGGTCACGCCCAGTGGTCAGGTCATGTTGGGGGTGTAGTGTCCTATGTCTGTATAGGGTGTAATAGATGTATTATGGTCACGCCCAGTGGTCAGGTCATGTTCGGGGTGTAGTGTCCTATGCCTGTATAGGGTGTAATAGATGTATTATGGTCACGCCCAGTGGTCATGCCATGTTGGGGGTGTAGTGTCCTATGTCTGTATAGGGTGTAATAGATGTATTATGGTCACGCCCAGTAGTCAGGTCATGTTGGGGGTGTAGTGTCCTATGTCTGTATAGGGTGTAATAGATGTATTATGGTCACGCCCAGTGGTCAGGTCATGTTCGGGGTGTAGTGTCCTATGCCTGTATAGGGTGTAATAGATGTATTATGGTCAATCCCAGTGGTCATGCCATGTTGGGGGTGTAGTGTCCTATGTCTGTATAGGGTGTAATAGATGTATTATGGTCACGCCCAGTAGTCAGGTCATGTTGGGGGTGTAGTGTCCTATGTCTGTATAGGGTGTAATAGATGTATTATGGTCACGCACAGTGGTCAGGTCATGTTGGGGGTGTAGTGTCCTTTGCCTGTATAGGGTGTAATAGATGTATTATTGTCATGTCCAATGGTCAGGTCATGTTGGGGGTCTAGTGTCCTATGTCTGTATAGGGTGTAATTAGGGAGGCCAATCCCAGGCCTTTTTTTCAATCCCAGGTATCGGGATTGAAAAATGATCAATCCCAGGATTCTCGGGATTGGGTTGAAAAATGTAAATGAAAATCTTCAGTGCTATCCCCCCTTCCCGGACCCACCCAGCTGACAGAACCTCTCACCATCCTCTGGGAGTGCGGGCAGGTTCACTTGCGCGGCGAGGTGCAGTCCGGGCAGATCGTGCAGCTGGCTTCAGACTACGCAGCATGACCTCTGACTTCACATCACGCTGCGCAGTGAACACAGCCGGGGGCAGGGGGAACAGGGAGAAGGGAGTTGCGAAGTGTCTGAACCTCCTGAGTACGCTCAATGTTGCCCGGCATAGAAATAACAAGGGGGCTTTCTAATCCTGAATTCCCCGAATACCGGCCAATTTTAGGCCTAAATCCCAGGATCCCACCTATCCCAATCCTGGGATTGGCCACCGTAGGTGTAATAGATGTATTATGGTCACGCCTACTGGTCAGGTCATGCTGGAGGTGTAGTGTCCTATGTCTGTATAGGGTGTAATAGATGTATTATGGTAACGCCCAGTGGTCAGGTCATGTTGGGGGTGTAGTGTCCTATGTCTGTATAGAGTGTAGTAGAATTGCATTATGGGTATTTATTTATTTGTTGAGGTAGCGTGGGACACATTCTCAGATCCTACCCACAGTAAGTTTGTTCTAAGAGCTATTTGTCTTAAAGCGATTTCATTATTCAGAACCTATACCTATTAGACCACTAACCCACCAGTGACACCAGGCAGACAGTGTAAGCAAGGGCGTAGCTACCATAGGTGCAGGCAGTGCAGCTGCATTGGGGCCCAGAGCTGAGAGGGGCCCACCTTCCCTGTCACAGTTACATGTGTTATATATATTTTTCACCATCGGGTAGTACGTAGGGGTCCATTCAAACTTTTTCCTTGGGGCCTGCAATATATCTTGGTATGCCCCTGGACTTGCTTATTGTAGTGTGGTATAAAATGAACTGGAGGGCATTTTTTTAGATTATATAATATGAACCGGGGCACTGTAATGAGGCATAATATGAACGGGGAGCACTATATATCAATATGAATTGGGGGTACTGTACGGCATAATGTGTACTGGCAGCTCTGAAATGTGACATAGGGTGAAGTTCAGCACTAATACGATTCATAAAAGAAACTAGGGCACTACTATGGAGCATAACATGAAATAAGGCTCTACTATGGTACAGAAAATGAACCAGGGCAATATTATAGGGCATAAAATTAACAACTGCTGCAGAGAAGTGTCTCTCTAGATGCAGTGGGATGGGGGTCCCCTTCAAAATGTTGCTATGGGGCCCACAAAGTTCTGGCTACGCCCCTGAGTGTAAGGGGATAAGCTGGGGTATCATTAGTCCATATTGTCACATATAAAGCTCTCAGAGGGGTCTAGCACCTCACTCAGACATACAACGCTACCAGAATATGAGGGTATACAACATACTAACAGGAATTATATATTTCTTGTTGCATTTAGCAAAGGACTGGAAGTAACTCCTGAAACAATTCTGTTTCATCAATATCACCTTATCTGAGCTGGGGATATACAACCGGATATACAACCTCTTACATATAGATAATGATAATACTCTTAAGTGTCACTTTGTTATATGACACCAATTAGCCTGAGCGTGACACCAATTGGCCCTCTAGCGACATCATCCAGTCTGGACTCTTTCCCATCAGGGCCGGTTCTTTCAGTCAGTATTCGCTATTCATGTAGAAGGTCACATGGTCCTGAAGATGCCTGTTTGTGTAAGACTATAACCAATGTCATTATCATGTCATTATCATACACAGAGGTTCACTTCCTGCCCCATGTTTCCAGCCTTCTGCCCCGTGTCTCTCCAGCCTCCTGCCCCGTGTATCTCCAGCCTCCTGCCCCCATGTCTCTCCAGCCTCCTGCCAACTGTCACTCCAGCCTCCTGTCTTTCAGTCTCCTGTCCCCTGTCACTCTAGCCTCCTGTCGCTCCAGTCTTCTGGCCCCTGTCGCTCCAGCATCCTGCCCCCTGTCCCTTAAGCCTTCTGCTCCGTTGATCCATCCTTCTATCTTTACAGCCTCCTGTGTCACTTCAAGAGTTAACCCTCAAGAGTTAACCCAGCCACCTGCAATTTACCTTCTTCCTTGAGCCTGCATGCGCCTCTTTACCCTCCTCTTTCTTTTCCTTTCAGCGGTGTGGCATGGAGGAAAGACACAGTGGCGAGCCATGCATGTCGGAGGCCGTGCCTTCGTTGAGAGCTGCTGGGTTCTAGTGCCTGGAGGTTTTTGGTTGGCTGTAAACAGAGGCTGCAGCCCTGCCAGTCAACCCCTGAGATGCCCCTGTATCCTGTGTACCTTGTATTACACATTGCCTGGTCCTGCCTGTTCTCATATCCAATGTATCCCTAGATAATGGTCGAGACACAGACTTAACCCTGATAGTCCTGTGGCAGAAACAGGTTGTAGGTTGAGGTATAGGGAAAGCAGAATTTACACTTCAGGTTTATTAAAGAAATCAAACAAAATAACAGAAATAGACATAGGATATTACATACATACAGCAAGTTAGGTGGAAAATAGATATCAATCCATGTTCGCCTACTCTCCCGATACAGTGCTGAAAGAAGAGTGTGCTACTGCACAGTCTCCAGTTCTCCTGTTCTCCTCGGAGGCTTCACCGGCTGTTAAGTTTTATGACACCCAACTACGCTGAAGCTCCAAGAGAATCAGTGTGTAACAGTGAGTACGGCTGTACCTGCTATCTATAAATAAACCATCACCGCTGGTTAAGTAACTGGGCTGCTAATAGTTTGAGTCATCTGCTGGCGTGTGCCAATATAACACATCAATATCAACACCTACACACACATCATTTCCAACAAACAGGAGGCCACCTCTTCGCGTCCAACCTACTTCCCCAGTGAAGTGGACGTATGCAAGGTTTGATGGTGCAGTTTAGCTTCCGCCTCTGGCAGAGCGGGGTGTGGGGGTCATACTGCAGATAAGTTTGATGGGGGGGGGGGGGGGAGTGGGGTGATGCTGTATTTGTGTCATAATTACCCCCCCTCTCCTTCCCACCACCACCATTTTAATTTCGTAGGGTTGGAGTGGCAAATAGGGGAAACCCCTAGGGAGCCCTTCTGCCGGGGGGCCCGCCTCCTCTAGGGATCAGGTTCCAGACTGTGCACTTGAATTATATATTATAAATAAGACCTTATACTGCACAGGACTATGGTGTATTTTCTACAGTGCATTGCTGTTATTACTCTGGTACATTATCATGCCTCAACACTAGCAGTGTTTATTACATATATTTATCAAGAGGCCCAAACATGCAGTTTCTAATGGTTAGGCAAACCAATGTGGTGGCTGGCCACACCCCCTCTGGAGGCTGGCCACTCCCCTAAGCATGAGCGCCTACCACTGCATCCCCCCGGTGGGCCCTTTATTCCCCAGTCTGCTGCTGAATGACCCTTTGACAGGGGCACTGCACACAGCAGGGGTCACTGTTATAGTAACACCGGCCCAGCCTGTCTTAGCCTAGTTGCTGTGTTTCGGGGGGGACCACACGCCATTAGCTCTGCTGATTTTACCGCCAGGCTGAGAGCGCTGGGGTTGCACTATTTAATATCTGATTTTTTATTTATTTTTTACATTTAAAAACATATCAAGAAGAGGATGACTGGCACATCAACCGCTTGATCATAATCTTAATAACATATAATGCCAGACTGTGCATGCGTAGTGCAGATCCTGCGACGTCGCTCGAAGTGCGCCAGAAAATGTAGCATAAGTGACTCGCTGCTGGAATTTGGGCGCAGCGTTCCAGAAGACGGGGACCTGACTGCGGGTGCAGCTGCACTGGCCCAGGCAGGGTGATTTCATCAGACATCCTCAGTAACCTGCGGGTAAATCAGATGTCCGATGGGCAGGCAGTTGTTCTGAAGCTGCATCTTTGTGCACACCTGCGGCCTCCTGCGGCTTATGCATAATTTTGCACAGCCACTGTGTACTAAGACGCCCACTTCTGAATCAGCCTCAGTACAGAATGGAGGTTTTGTCCCTCTAGCACCTATGGCAAGTGGATACTCAGTCAGCACAGACAGCTGTCACACGGGGCTCGTACTGTTTACTATTCAGCAATCGGATTATTTAAGTTCATGGTTCAGAGAGACGGGGGAGTAAAACATCAAAGCCGCAGATACATCATATCAGGTAAACACAGAGCGTCTGCGGGTCACACAGATCGCATCAGATTCTATTAGAGATGAGCGCCGGAAATTTTTCGGGTTTTGTGTTTTGGTTTTGGGTTCGGTTCCGCGGCCGTGTTTTGGGTTCGACCGCGTTTTGGCAAAACCTCACCGAATTTTTTTTGTCGGATTCGGGTGTGTTTTGGATTCGGGTGTTTTTTTAAAAAAACCCTAAAAAACAGCTTAAATCATAGAATTTGGGGGTAATTTTGATCCCAAAGTATTATTAACCTCAAAAAACATAATTTACACTCATTTTCAGCCTATTCTGAACACATCACACCTCACAATATTATTTTTAGTCCTAAAATTTGCACCGAGGTCGCTGTGTGAGTAAGATAAGCGACCCTAGTGGCCGACACAAACACCGGGCCCATCTAGGAGTGGCACTGCAGTGTCACGCAGGATGGCCCTTCCAAAAAACCCTCCCCAAACAGCACATGACGCAAAGAAAAAAAGAGGCGCAATGAGGTAGCTGACTGTGTGAGTAAGATTAGCGACCCTAGTGGCCGACACAAACACCGGGCACATCTAGGAGTGGCACTGCAGTGTCACGCAGGATGTCCCTTCCAAAAAACCCTCCCCAAACAGCACATGACGCAAAGAAAAAAAGAGGCGCAATGAGGTAGCTGTGTGAGTAAGATTAGCGACCCTAGTGGCCGACACAAACACCGGGCCCATCTAGGAGTGGCACTGCAGTGTCACGCAGGATGTCCCTTCCAAAAAACCCTCCCCAATCAGCACATGATGCAAAGAAAAAGAAAAGAAAAAAGAGGTGCAAGATGGAATTATCCTTGGGCCCTCCCACCCACCCTTATGTTGTATAAACAAAACAGGACATGCACACTTTAACCAACCCATCATTTCAGTGACAGGGTCTGCCACACGACTGTGACTGATATGACGGGTTGGTTTGGACCCCCCCCAAAAAAGAAGCAATTAATCTCTCCTTGCACAAACTGGCTCTACAGAGGCAAGATGTCCACCTCATCTTCACCCTCCGATATATCACCGTGTACATCCCCCTCCTCACAGATTATCAATTCGTCCCCACTGGAATCCACCATCTCAGCTCCCTGTGTACTTTGTGGAGGCAATTGCTGCTGGTCAATGTCTCCGCGGAGGAATTGATTATAATTCATTTTAATGAACATCATCTTCTCCACATTTTCTGGATGTAACCTCGTACGCCGATTGCTGACAAGGTGAGCGGCGGCACTAAACACTCTTTCGGAGTACACACTTGTGGGAGGGCAACTTAGGTAGAATAAAGCCAGTTTGTGCAAGGGCCTCCAAATTGCCTCTTTTTCCTGCCAGTATAAGTACGGACTGTGTGACGTGCCTACTTGGATGCGGTCACTCATATAATCCTCCACCATTCTATCAATGTTGAGAGAATCATATGCAGTGACAGTAGACGACATGTCCGTAATCGTTGTCAGGTCCTTCAGTCCGGACCAGATGTCAGCATCAGCAGTCGCTCCAGACTGCCCTGCATCACCGCCAGCGGGTGGGCTCGGAATTCTGAGCCTTTTCCTCGCACCCCCAGTTGCGGGAGAATGTGAAGGAGGAGATGTTGACAGGTCGCGTTCCGCTTGACTTGACAATTTTGTCACCAGCAGGTCTTTCAACCCCAGCAGACCTGTGTCTGCCGGAAAGAGAGATCCAAGGTAGGCTTTAAATCTAGGATCGAGCACGGTGGCCAAAATGTAGTGCTCTGATTTCAACAGATTGACCACCCGTGAATCCTTGTTAAGCGAATTAAGGGCTGCATCCACAAGTCCCACATGCCTAGCGGAATCGCTCCGTGTTAGCTCCTTCTTCAATGCCTCCAGCTTCTTCTGCAAAAGCCTGATGAGGGGAATGACCTGACTCAGGCTGGCAGTGTCTGAACTGACTTCACGTGTGGCAAGTTCAAAGGGCATCAGAACCTTGCACAACGTTGAAATCATTCTCCACTGCACTTGAGACAGGTGCATTCCATCTCCTATATCGTGCTCAATTGTATAGGCTTGAATGGCCTTTTGCTGCTCCTCCAACCTCTGAAGCATATAGAGGGTTGAATTCCACCTCGTTACCACTTCTTGCTTCAGATGATGGCAGGGCAGGTTCAGTAGTTTTTGGTGGTGCTCCAGTCTTCTGTACGTGGTGCCTGTACGCCGAAAGTGTCCCGCAATTTTTCTGGCCACCGGCAGCATCTCTTGCACGCCCCTGTCGTTTTTTAAAAAATTCTGCACCACCAAATTCAAGGTATGTGCAAAACATGGGACGTGCTGGAATTTGCCCATATTTAATGCACACACAATATTGCTGGCGTTGTCCGATGCCACAAATCCACAGGAGAGTCCAATTGGGGTAAGCCATTCCGCGATGATCTTCCTCAGTTGCCGTAAGAGGTTTTCAGCTGTGTGCGTATTCTGGAAAGCGGTGATACAAAGCGTAGCCTGCCTAGGAAAGAGTTGGCGTTTGCGAGATGCTGCTACTGGTGCCGCCGCTGCTGTTCTTGCGGCGGGAGTCCATACATCTACCCAGTGGGCTGTCACAGTCATATAGTCCTGACCCTGCCCTGCTCCACTTGTCCACATGTCCGTGGTTAAGTGGACATTGGGTACAACTGCATTTTTTAGGACACTGGTGAGTCTTTTTCTGACGTCCGTGTACATTCTCGGTATCGCCTGCCTAGAGAAGTGGAACCTAGATGGTATTTGGTAACGGGGGCACACTGCCTCAATAAATTGTCTAGTTCCCTGTGAACTAACGGCGGATACCGGACGCACGTCTAACACCAACATAGTTGTCAAGGACTCAGTTATCCGCTTTGCAGTAGGATGACTGCTGTGATATTTCATCTTCCTCGCAAAGGACTGTTGAACAGTCAATTGCTTACTGGAAGTAGTACAAGTGGGCTTACGACTTCCCCTCTGGGATGACCATCGACTCCCAGCGGCAACAACAGCAGCGCCAGCAGCAGTAGGCGTTACACGCAAGGATGCATCGGAGGAATCCCAGGCAGGAGAGGACTCGTCAGACTTGCCAGTGACATGGCCTGCAGGACTATTGGCATTCCTGGGGAAGGAGGAAATTGACACTGAGGGAGTTGGTGGGGTGGTTTGCGTGAGCTTGGTTACAAGAGGAAGGGATTTACTGGTCAGTGGACTGCTTCCGCTGTCACCCAAAGTTTTTGAACTTGTCACTGACTTATTATGAATGCGCTGCAGGTGACGTATAAGGGAGGATGTTCCGAGGTGGTTAACGTCCTTACCCCTACTTATTACAGCTTGACAAAGGGAACACACGGCTTGACACCTGTTGTCCGCATTTCTGGTGAAATACCTCCACACCGAAGAGCTGATTTTTTTGGTATTTTCACCTGGCATGTCAACGGCCATATTCCTCCCACGGACAACAGGTGTCTCCCCGGGTGCCTGACTTAAACAAACCACCTCACCATCAGAATCCTCCTGGTCAATTTCCTCCCCAGCGCCAGCAACACCCATATCCTCCTCATCCTGGTGTACTTCAACACTGACATCTTCAATCTGACTATCAGGAACTGGACTGCGGGTGCTCCTTCCAGCACTTGCAGGGGGCATGCAAATAGTGGAAGGCGCATGCTCTTCACGTCCAGTGTTGGGAAGGTCAGGCATCGCAAACGACACAATTGGACTCTCCTTGTGGATTTGGGATTTCAAAGAACGCACAGTTCTTTGCGGTGCTTTTGCCAGCTTGAGTCTTTTCAGTTTTCTAGCGAGAGGCTGAGTGCTTCCATCCTCATGTGAAGCTGAACCACTAGCCATGAACATAGGCCAGGGCCTCAGCCGTTCCTTGCCACTCCGTGTGGTAAATGGCATATTGGCAAGTTTACGCTTCTCCTCCGACAATTTTATTTTAGGTTTTGGAGTCCTTTTTTTTCTGATATTTGGTGTTTTGGATTTGACATGCTCTGTACTATGACATTGGGCATCGGCCTTGGCAGACGACGTTGCTGGCATTTCATCGTCTCGGCCATGACTAGTGGCAGCAGCTTCAGCACGAGGTGGAAGTGGATCTTGATCTTTCCCTAATTTTGGAACCTCAACTTTTTTGTTCTCCATATTTTATAGGCAGAACTAAAAGGCACCTCAGGTAAACAATGGAGATGGATGGATTGGATACTAGTATACAATTATGGACGGACTGCCACGGTTAGGTGGTATAAAAAAACCACGGTTAGGTGGTATATATTATAATAATAATACAATTATGGATGGACGGACTGCCTGCCGACTGCCGACACAGAGGTAGCCACAGCCGTGAACTACCGCACTGTACACTGGTTGATAAAGAGATAGTAGTATACTCGTAACAACTAGTATGACACTATGACGACGGTATAAAGAATGAAAAAAAAACCACGGTTAGGTGGTATATATTATAATAATAATACAATTATGGATGGACGGACTGCCTGCCGACTGCCGACACAGAGGTAGCCACAGCCGTGAACTACCGCACTGTACACTGGTTGATAAAGAGATAGTAGTATACTCGTAACAACTAGTATGACACTATGACGACGGTATAAAGAATGAAAAAAAAACCACGGTTAGGTGGTATATATTATAATAATAATACAATTATGGATGGACGGACTGCCTGCCGACTGCCGACACAGAGGTAGCCACAGCCGTGAACTACCGCACTGTACACTGGTTGATAAAGAGATAGTAGTATACTCGTAACAACTAGTATGACACTATGACGACGGTATAAAGAATGAAAAAAAAACCACGGTTAGGTGGTATATATTATAATAATAATACAATTATGGATGGACGGACTGCCTGCCAACTGCCGACACAGAGGTAGCCACAGCCGTGAACTACCGCACTGTACACTGGTTGATAAAGAGATAGTAGTATACTCGTAACAACTAGTATGACACTATGACGACGGTATAAAGAATGCAAAAAAAACCACAGTTAGGTGGTATATATTATAATAATAATACAATTATGGATGGACGGACTGCCTGCCGACTGCCGACACAGAGGTAGCCACAGCCGTGAACTACCGCACTGTACACTGGTTGATAAAGAGATAGTAGTATACTCGTAACAACTAGTATGACACTATGACGGTATAAAGAATGAAAAAAAAACCACGGTTAGGTGGTATATATTATAATAATAATACAATTATGGATGGACGGACTGCCTGCCGACTGCCGACACAGAGGTAGCCACAGCCGTGAACTACCGCACTGTACACTGGTTGATAAAGAGATAGTAGTATACTCGTAACAATTAGGATGACACTATGACGGTATAAAGAATGAAAAAAAAACCACGGTTAGGTGGTAGGTATATAATAATAAATAATACAATTCTGGTCGGACGGACTGCCTGCCGTGTGCCGACACAGAGGTAGCCACAGCCGTGAACTACCGCACTGTACACTGGTTGATAAAGAGATAGTAGTATACTCGTAACAATTAGGATGACACTATGACGGTATAAAGAATGAAAAAAAAACCACGGTTAGGTGGTAGGTATATAATAATAAATAATACAATTCTGGTCGGACGGACTGCCTGCCGTGTGCCGACACAGAGGTAGCCACAGCCGTGAACTACCGCACTGTACACTGGTTGATAAAGAGATAGTAGTATACTCGTAACAATTAGGATGACACTATGACGGTATAAAGAATGAAAAAAAAACCACGGTTAGGTGGTAGGTATATAATAATAAATAATACAATTCTGGTCGGACGGACTGCCTGCCGTGTGCCGACACAGAGGTAGCCACAGCCGTGAACTACCGCACTGTACACTGGTTGATAAAGAGATAGTAGTATACTCGTAACAATTAGGATGACACTATGACGGTATAAAGAATGAAAAAAAAACCACGGTTAGGTGGTAGGTATATAATAATAAATAATACAATTCTGGTCGGACGGACTGCCTGCCGTGTGCCGACACAGAGGTAGCCACAGCCGTGAACTACCGCACTGTACACTGGTTGATAAAGAGATAGTAGTATACTCGTAACAATTAGGATGACACTATGACGGTATAAAGAATGAAAAAAAAACCACGGTTAGGTGGTAGGTATATAATAATAAATAATACAATTCTGGTCGGACGGACTGCCTGCCGTGTGCCGACACAGAGGTAGCCACAGCCGTGAACTACCGCACTGTACTGTGTCTGCTGCTAATATAGACTGGTTGATATTTAAAGAGATATTAGTAGTATACAACAATACTATACTGGTGGTCAGGCACTGGTCACCACTCCTGCAGCAAAAGTGTGCACTGTTAATTAATATAATTGTACTCCTGGCTCCTGCTAACAACCTGCAGTGCTCCCCAGTCTCCCCCACAATTAATTATAAGCTTTTAATTTATACATTGATGACTGTGCAGCACACTGGGCTGAGCTGAGTGCACACAGACTGAGTCACACTGTGTGACTGACTGTGCTGTGTATCGTTTTTTTTTTCAGGCAGAGAACGGATATAGCAGAGAGAAGTGAACGGATATATTATATTAAATAAAAGTTAACTAGCAACTGCACTGGTCACTGACTGTGGTAAACTAACTCTGTCTGCGACTCTGCACAATCTCTCTCTATCTAATCTATCTATCTCTATTCTAATGGAGAGGACGCCAGACACGTCCTCTCCCTATCAATCTCAATGCACGAGTGAAAATGGCGGCGACGCGCGGCTCCTTATATAGAATCCGAGTCTCGCGATAGAATCCGAGCCTCGCGAGAATCCGACAGCGTCATGATGACGTTCGGGCGCGCTCGGGTTAACCGAGCAAGGCGGGAAGATCCGAGTCGCTCGGACCCGTGGAAAAAAAAGTGAAGTTCGTGCGGGTTCGGATTCAAAGAAACCGAACCCGCTCATCTCTAGATTCTATATTCCATTAACCTAAAGCTAAACAATCACCCGGAGTGTGCAGGGTCACCTAATAACTGTGCAGGCTGTACTCACCCCTCAGGCAACGTGCTGTAGATGTGCAGATAGCTGAGGGAATTCTCAGGTAGGTGTCATGTTTAGGCCTCTTCTCACAGATGCGGCAGAGGCCTGTCCCAACATGACACAGAAATAGTGGATATTAAGCTATGTGTGCAGGTACATGTACAGTATATGGGCAAAGCAGATGGGCCAACCGGTTCTTTCCCATGCCAAATTCTGTTTTTCCAGGTATTTGCTATTGAGCTCACGAGCTCTCCTAATTGTGGGCCTGATGCAGATTTGTGCACAATGCAGTGAGATATTGGGGGTCATTCCGAGTTGTTCGCCCGTTATTTTTTTGTCGCAACGGAGCGAATAGTCGCTAATGCGCATGCGCAATGTCCGCAGTGCGACTGCGCCAAGTAAATTTGCTATGCAGTTAGGTATTTTTCTCACGGCATTACGAGGTTTTTTCTTCATTCTGGTGATCGTAATGTGATTGACAGGAAGTGGGTGTTTCTGGGCGGAAACTGGCCGTTTTATGGTAGTGTGTGAAAAAACGCTGCCGTTTCTGGGAAAAACGCGGGAGTGGCTGGAGAAACGGAGGAGTGTCTGGGCGAACGCTGGGTGTGTTTGTGACGTCAAACCAGGAACGACAAGCACTGAACTGATCGCAGATGCTGAGTAAGTGTAAAGCTACTCAGAAACTGCTAAGAAGTGTCTATTCGCAATTCTGCTAATCTTTCGTTCGCAATTTTAATAAGCTAAGATTCACTCCCAGTAGGCGGCGGCTTAGCGTGTGCAAAGCTGCTAAAAGCAGCTTGCGAGCGAACAACTCGGAATGACCCCCATTATCGGCCTGACTGCACATGCGCTGCAGTCGGACTGCGTGCGTGCCAAGGTGTTTTAATGGTGCCACCCACAGATTTATTTGCAAAGTGATTGACAGTCTGTTTGGGGGAGGAAATGGAGTGGTGGCAAAAATGCAGCTTTGTTGCGATCGCAGCCTGCATCAGAAAGCTCACGCGCAGAAAACATGGCGCCAGCATCTCAGTTCCCGCGGCTATTCTGTGTGTTTAGGGTTACTATGATGTACCAACGAGCATTGCTGCATGTCTGTATATGGATGCTGATAATTACAAGACCACCGGCGGGTGTCTCAATTCATTTCCAGGTGGCTACAGCATTATCAGATTTTCGCATATCGGCGATGTACGGGATTGCAGCTGTTAATACATTAGCGTACATCTCTGGTTCAGGCCCTGTGTGCAGTTTTATATCACAAACATATACACAGCTCCCAAATTTTCTGACTGGAAAATTGCGTCATATAACACCACACGCTCAATATGCCCATTACATAAAGCCCCCGCACCTTGCCAGCCCGCACCTGGTACTCCTAAGACACAGTATTTTGTATTACAGTTGATGTCTCCATTTGCCTCCTGAAGGTCTCCTGGTAATCCAATCCATGGCATATATTGATAGGTAGCACAGTGGTTTGCAGTGCTGCCTTCCTATAGAGGAGCCTTGAGTTGAAATGTAACTAAGGAACCATCTAGATGGTTTGCATGTACTCTCCGTGTCGGCATGGGGTTCCTCCAAGTGCTAGTGTGTCCTCTCATGGTGCAGAAAAATGGAAGGTTACCTGGCAACATCCCCCAGTTGGACGGTCTTACCATCTTCTGGACCAGAGGAGTGATGCCTGCCGGAGTGAGGACTTTAAGATCTGGGAGCAAATGCAGGGCAAGTCCGGACTTCCCTGCATAAACCATCACCTGCAGCTCCCCTACGTATATCCTCGGTAGGACTCCTTCCCTATTATCACATTATGCCTGGTGTGATATTTTATTAGTTGTATTTTATTAGTTGTATGGTGTTTAGGTTATTAAAGTGTGTATTTGTTTACATATTTGACTACAATATCCTATGTCAGCAATTGGGTAGCGTCACATTCAATACTCAACCTACGTATTTCTACCTGGCTGCTATCTACAGTGTCCATAGTGCATATGTGTAGTAGGCAAGTGATAGCCCCACTGGGCCTTGGACTGATATGGATGAATAGTCATTTTCTGTACAGTGCTACGTAGTAGGTTGGTGCTATGTAATATAGAGAATAATAATAATAATAATAATAGTAATACCTGTAACAGGGGCTGTTTGGTTTCTTGGATGAATATAAGATGGTTCCTTTTGGCAACTGAGTAATGATGTTTCCTATTTTTCTCCATCATCTTGGACCTAAGGAGTCCATTGATACTTGGGGTTGGGTTTGGCTGTTAGATGGCCGTTGAAGGGGTAGGGGGGCAAGTGCAATAAAGCCCCTTGCGTGGACACCCACGAGTGGAAATAGTCCCGGTTAGTTGGCATGCCGACCGGTGGGCTATAGAGGGGTCGGGATCCCGACCGCCGGTCACATAACCGCATCCCTACTCTTGATGTAATGGGAACTGATTACCCTGGTTCTGTTGGCCCCTGTGTGTCCCAAATGCTGGGGGAAAGTGATGGACACCCCTGGGCGGTGACTGGGAGGTGGCTAGTAGAGCATGAACAGATGGTCCGTTCAGTGGGCGTGTTATGGGAATGACGCGGCTGTCAATGCAAGCAGCTGCGTTCCCAGGCGCACAGTCACAAGCACAGGATGCCATAGTCAGGTGGACAAACTGCATCTGAAATTGGGCTGGTGCATGTTTTGATGGTGTGACCAGGGCCGGCTCCAGGCATGTTCGAATAGAGCGGCCGCGCAGGGCGCCACCCTTAATCGGCGCCACCCATAATGGGCGCCGCCATATTCGAACCTGGAGCCGGCCCTGTGCAGCATTGTCCTTGAACTCTTATTGTGCGCTATGCGCGCTGAGCGGCGCCGGTGTCTAACGTCAGACGCCGGCGCCACGCAGCGTGCACAGCGCACACAAGCACTTTGGAGGCCGTCCGGCCGCACCCGGACCTGCACCCGCCCGCACCCGGACCCGGACCTGGACCCGAACCTGGACCTGCAGCCGCCCGCACCCGGTCAGCAGTACTCCTCCCCCTCCCACGTCGCAGGTATTTTTTTTTGGGGGGGGGGGGGGTCATTTATGGATGGCACTGTGTGGGGGCATTTATCTGGCACTGTGGGGGCATTTATCTTATCTGGCACTGTGGGGTCATATCTGCACTGTGGGGTATTTATCTGGCACTGTGGAGGTATTTATCAGGCACTGTGGGGGTATTTATCTGGCACTGTGGGGGCATATCTGCACTGTGGGGGCATTTTATTTATCTGGCACTGTGGGGGCATTTATCTGGCACTGTGGGGGCATTTATCTTATCTGGCACTGTGGGGTCATATCTGCACTGTGGGGTATTTATCTGGCACTGTGGGGGTATTTATCTGGCACTGTGGGGGTATTTATCTGGCACTGTGGGGGCATATCTGCACTGTGGGGGCATTTTATTTATCTGGCACTGTGGGGGCATTTATCTGGCACTGTGGGGGCATATCTGCACTGTGGGCGCATTTATCTGGCACTGTGGATGCATTTATCTGGCACTGTGGGGGCATTTCTGGCACTGTGGGGGCATTTTGGCACTGTGGGGGCATTTATGTATCTGGCACTGTGGGGGCATATCTGGCACTGTGAGGGCATACCTGGCACTGTGGGGGCATTTATGTATCTGGTTATAAATTCGGTGGGGGATGCTGAGTCTCTTCAGAATGACTTATTTAAACTGGAACCATAGGCAGCAAAATGGAGAATGAGGTTAAATATAGACAAATGTAAGGTAGTGCACTTTGGTAGCAAGAACAAAAATACTACTTACACACTGAGGGGTATATTCAATAACTGTCGGAAGCTGCCGTCTTGTCAGAAAGACGGCAGCTTCCGACAGTTTTAGGTCGGAAGGGGTTCCGACCTATTCATTACGGCCCCATTTTTTCCGACAAGTTGGGAAACCTGATTTGTCGGAATGCACCCTGATCGGCAGCTTCAGCCGCCGATCAGCGTGCATTGTCGGAAGCGGGGCCAAACCCAACAGGTTTTAGGACATGCCGCCCCCCTGGTCAGTGGGTCAGCAAGAAAGACACCCTACTGCGGTAATTCAACGGTGGAATTTTTTGTTGTGAACGGTCCAAGCACAGAAGGTTAAAGGGACTCCAACAAAAACGCGCCTCCTTTCTATGCAGGATTAACGCTAAATGGACTTACCCTTGAAAATTACCTGAAGGACCGGTAACTATACTCATCCTTTAGGACCTTGCAACGGTCCACGTTTGAAATATATCAGCTGATCCGCAATTTATATAGGTCCAAATTCAGTGGATTCTAACTACAAAGGACCTTTTGAGTGAACCCATATGCCTGACCATACAGAGGGGTTGTCATTTTTCATTTAATCTTGTTTTAATCAAATATGTACACTGCTTTACATCTTTGTATACCAATGCTACTAAGGAAGTTTTAATGTGAATCATATTTACAGTATTAAACATAAAGTTTTAATTTAACCACTTGTTATACCATCACTGCCTATCACTTGAATCCATAGCGCTGTTTTCTCTGTAGATATCGTTTTTGTTTTAGCAGTGTGACTATCTCCTGTACAGCTGCAAGGAGAACCAGCCCTGGTAGCGCCCGGTTTTTTGTTTTTCTTGGTTGATTTACCTTCCTTTTGCCGACAGGTTTTAGCCCCGTTTCTGACAATCTCAATCTGACTTTAAAAAAAAAGTTGGATTGAGATGAGGGAGCTGAGAGCAGAAGACGGGGGGAGCAGCGGGGAGAGCAGGAACCCAGCGGCAGCGTCCACCCAGATCCAGCAAGATCCCGCTTGCTGGAGCCGGGTGAACGCTGCCGTGAGCCTCCAGTTACGCTGCTGCAGCCGCTGCTCCCCCGTCTCATCTTCTCCTCCCCCCGTCCGCTCCGTCTCCGCTGCTGCTCTCCCCGCTGCTCCTCCCACCGCCGCAGACATTTCCCCCTCGGCGCTGCAGACATCTCCCCCCCCCCCCCCCCCCGGCGCCGCTGACATCTCCCTTCCCCCCCCGGCGCAGCTAACAGCCTGGAACTAGAAAAGGTTCAGAAACGGGCGACTAAATTGATTAAGGGGATGGAGACGCTAGAATACTAGCAAAGACTTGATAAGTTAGGTATGTTTACACTGGAAAAAAGGAGATTAAGAGGGCACATGATTAACGTTTACAAATATATAAGGGGTCAGTACACAGAGCTAGCAGGTGATTTATATTTGGTAAAATCAAAATAAAGGACACGCGGACACCCACTTAGGTTAGAGGAGAGGAGATTTCGCACACAGAGACGGAAAGGTTTCTTCACAGTAAGGACAATACATATTTGCATTATCCTGCCAGAGAGAGTAGTAATGGCGGACTCGGTCATTACTTTCAAGAATTGGCTAGATAAATTCCTAATGGATAAGGATATACAGGGTTATGGCGGGTAAATCATGCACTATAGTAGTGAAAAAAAAAGAGGAACAGACATAACGGCTAAACATTCACCACAGTTAAAATTAGTCTTAAAAATATTATGGTGTGTAGGAGATCACTAACAGGTTGAACTCGATGGACAAATTGCCTCTTTTTCAACTTCAGAAACTACTGTATGTTACTATGTTACTATGACCAGGAAGCATATAGCTGCCTGATGTATCCAATTAGTCTCTTATCTTAAACAGAAAGAAGACTTAAAATCGCTATATGGCAGAAGATGAGAGATTTAGAACTAATCATAAACTGACACTTTCCAAGGAGAATTAAGGGCAAATAGTGTTTGTCCGCTCGTGTGGATGTGTTTTATTGCTCAGCGGAACTGATTTTACAAAGACAGTAGTGCCATCTAATCTTGTGATGCATTGGAGGATTTTACTTATGGCTGCAGCCTCCTTCCCCATCATGTGATACAGTGGAGGGTTTTACTTATGGTTGAGGCTAGATCCAAGTGGCCTAAGTGACCTTTTCCATCAGGGGGAGGAGCCACGACACAAGGGGGAGGAGCTAGGCCAGCGGGACAGTTGCTCTACTATCCCCGCCACCAACTATTACCTTTAGTAATTAGGTGGCGAGCGAAGCGAGCCCGCGAGGGTACTTTTCGGGTACCCTGTTTGGCCGTAGCTCCTCCCCCTGGTGACGTGTCTCCTCCCCTATGTACGTCACAAGGTCCCTTCTCCCACTCCGATATAGAACCAACCTTTTACTTATGGGCTGCAAACCCCCTCCCCCCCCCCCCCCCCCCCCCCCAGTAAAATCTGCAACCTCAGCTCACGTCTGCACTGACTACATTCTAACTGGCAGTGACTTTCTATTGGGAGTCTTACCTGCCTGTTATCCGCAGGACAGGGTTAGTGCTCGCCGAAGGCGCGCGTTAACAAAATGGGGGCGTGGCTTCATAGGAAAGGGGCGTGGTTAGTTTTGCTCCCTGTAGTTTTGCCCCCTGTAGCGTTGTGCACCCTGTAGAGCTGTGCCCACAGTAACTGTTGTGCCCCCTGCAGCTGTGCCCCCAGTAGCTGTTATGCCTCCTGCAGCTGTTGTGCCCCCTGCAGCTGTGCCCCCAGTAGCTGTTATGTCCCCTGTAGCTGTGCCCCCAGTAGCTGTTATGCCCCCTGCAGCTGTGCCCCCATTAGTTGTGGCCCCAGTAGTTGTGCCCCCTGCAGCTGTGCCCCCATTAGTTGTGGCCCCAGTAGTTGTGCCACCTGCAGCTGTGCCCCCATTAGTTGTGGCCCCAGTAGTTGTGCCCCCCTGCAGCTGTGCCCCCATTAGTTGTGGCCCCAGTAGTTGTGCCCCCTTAGTGTGCCCCCTGCAGCTGTGCCCCCATTAGTTGTGGCCCCAGTAGTTGTGCCCCCCTTAGTGTGCCCCCTGCAGCTGAGCCCCCATTAGTTGTGGCCCAAGTAGTTGTGCCCCCATTAGTTGTGCCCCCTTAGTGTGCCCCCTGCAGCTGTGCCTCCATTAGTAGTGCCCAAAAGTAGCTGTGCACCTAGTAAAAAAAAAAAAAAAACTTACCAGCCCCGTTCCTGTTCCCGACCAGTGCACTCTGTCTCCGGCGCTGCTCCTCTCAGCTATGAGAGAGACGTCATGACGTCTCTCCCATAGCGCTGCACAGAAAGGTCCCCTCCGCGAAGGGGAACTAGACGCTACCTCACTGCGTGTCTAGATTCCCTTCGCGGAGAGGACCTTTTCAAAACCGCCGTCATCCAAGTTAGTAGCGGCTCTTGCCACGGCGGCAGCGCCCCCGGGACAGCGGCACCCCCGGGCAAAAGTCCTGCTTGCCCGTGGCAAGAGCCGCTACTGAGAGTTGGCTTCCTGTGGGAAGCCACTCCCTGCCTTTCAGGCAGCCCTAGCTGGCTTCTATGGGCTGCAAACGATGCAGCCCATAGAAGCCGGGGTTTTGCGCATGCGCAGTCCCGATGCCGCTGCTGGATCCTGCCAGCTACATTGTGCAGGTACAAGGACCCGGCTGGCGGTGAAACCAGAAAGAACGGCCAGCGGCAGCCCCCCTCCTCCACCCAGGTCAGAGCAGCTGCTGTTGTGTTGTATATTTTATATTGTACACATTGATCACAAAATGTCTTTGTAAACAATATTTGCTGTTTTTCCTTCAGGGATTACCACAGAAATATGTTTGGGGCTACTTACTTGTGAGCAGGTTATGTAAAACTGTCCATGGGAGAAGCAGCTGATCCTGAGATCTATGCCTTTGTCCCTGTGACAAGTTGATCGTCATAGCGAAGCAGATGCTTACGGGAAACTGCAGGCGCTTGAATTGAAAATGTACGTTATGAACATATATAGTGGTAGATGCTCAATTAGCTTAGTGATATCATTCAGGTGCTTGAAAGGGAGGGGTATTTCTAAGCCAGAAAAAAAGGCATTTTGTTTCCCCCAGCACCCTGAATGATAACAGTAACCAGATTTAAATCCCACACATTATTGGAATTCAGAGATCTCAGTTACATATATTTGCGCAAATGTATGAATAAGCCCCAAAGCCGCGTCAAGGCCTCGCTGTATATTTGGAGTCCCTAGCGCTATATCTAGGTGCAGGGTGTGGCTCCCCTAAAAATCAGCATAAGCCAGAAAGCCCAGTGCAGCATACCAGTGAAAAAACTACATATTTGCTGTTTTTCCTTCAGGGATTACCACAGAAATATGCCTGGGGCTACTTACTCGTGAGCAGGCTATGTAAAACTTTCCATGGGAGAATCAACTGATCCTGAGATCCTGCAGCCCTGAGCATTTGTCCCTGTGACAAGTTGATCGTCATAGCGAAGCAGATGCTTACGGGAAACTGCAGGCGCTTGAATTGAAAATATACGTTATGGTAAGAATTTACCGTTGATAACGATATTTCTCCTAAGTCCACAGGATCCACAGGATAACAATGGGATATGATGAAGCGACAGCAAATTTGCACAAATCGGTCAAAGCTTTTCCGGCCTCCCAGCATGCAATGGGCCCGTCCATTTATCCCCGCCTCCTTGCTCAGGCAAATCAGTTGTATTCCAAAGCTCAAGGCAGGAGCATCATAGATAGCCATAATCATGCGATAAGAACACACATGCACACCCTTCCGTTCAAGAAGGAAGAGGTTAGTGAGTAAAAGGATCCTCAAATCAGGTGCGTCAGGGTGGGATCCTGTGGATCCTGTGGACTTAGGAGAAATACCATTATCAACGGTACGTACTTACCATAGCGTATATTTCTCCGGCAGGGTCCACAGGTTATCCACAGGATAACAATGGGATTTCCCAAAGCAATTTCGTAGTGGGGACGCTTCTGATTGGACAGGAGAATCCTTCGCCAGAATTCAGCGTCATGAGAGGCAAAGGTATCCAAGGCATAATGTCTAATGAATGTGTTAATGGAAGACCATGTGGCTGCCTTACATATCTGTTCTGCTGAAGCACCACGTTGTGCTGCCCATGATGGACCTATCTTATGAGTAGAGTGAGCAGAGACATTAGCCGGAACAGGGAGATCAGCCTGAGAATATGCTTCTGAAATTGTCATCCGAAGCCATCTTGCCAGTGTCTACTTATCAGCAGGCCATCCTCTCTTGTGAAATCCGTAGAGAACGAAGAGAGAATCTGTCTTTCTGATGGCACTGGTACGATCCACGTAGATCCTTAATGCACAGACTACGTCCAGCAATGCATCTCCCACACAAAGGCCTGGTACCTGGAAAGCCGGGACTACAATTTCTTCATTAAGGCAGAATTTAGACACCACCTTCGGAAGATACCCAGATCTAGTTCTGAGAACTGCTGTATCTGGATAAAAAAAAAATTAGAAATGGGTAACATGATAATGCCCCGAAATCTGATACTCTTCTAGCTGACGCCATAGCCAGTAGAAAAAGAACTTTAGCTGTCAAGCATTTAAGATCCACTTTATGAAGTGGTTTAAACGGGGTAACTTGAACAGCTTTCAGGACTAGACTTAAGACTCAAGGCACTGTAGAAGTAACAAAAGGAGGATGAATGCGCAGAATTCCCTGGAAAAAGTATGAACATCCTGTAAATTGGCAATTTTCTTTTGGAACCATACAGTCAATGCTGACATGTGTACTCTCAAGGAAGCCACCTTCAAACCTTTATCCATTCCTGCCTGAAGGAATGCTAAGATCCTGGAAATTCTGAAAGACTTAGGGTCCATTTTCCATTCACTGCACCAATTAATAAAGGTTTGCCATATTCGGTGATAAATGCGAGCTGAGGAAGGTTTCCGTGCTCTGAGCATAGTTTGAATTACCTGTTGTGAGAATCCTCCTAACTTCAGGATAGAGGTTTCAAGAGCCACGCCATCAAAGACAGTCGATCCAGATGTCTGTGATAACAAGGACCCTGCATCAGTAGATCTGGACGTTGAGGGAGCAGAAGTGGAACATCCACTGACATCCTCTGCAGATCTGTGTACCAATGTCTTCTGGGCCAAGCCGGAGCTATTAGTATCACGGCACCTTTTCCTTGCTTTATCTTTCTCACCACCCTGAGTAATAGGGTGATTGGAGGAAACACATAAGCCAGATGAAAATCGCATCTCACCCGAAAGGGCATCCACAAAGATCGCTCTGGAATCTTGTGTTCTTGACCCATATGCGATCACTTTGTTGTTCAGCCGGGATGCCATGAGATCTATTTCTGACAACCCCCACTTGTCTACTAGAGTCTGGAAGACCTCCAGGTGTAGAGCCCATTCGCTTGCCTGAATGGCGTGTTGACTGAGAAAGTCCGCTTCCCAGTTTAGGACCCCCGGAACGAACACTGCGGACAAGGCTGGACGATGAAGTTCTGGCCACTTTAGTATGTGACTTACCTCCTTCATCGCTTTTCGGCTGCGAGTTCCTCCCTGATGGTTGAGGTACGCTACTGCCGTCGCATTGTCCGAGCGGATCCGGACTGGTTTTCGCCGAAGAATATCCTTTGCCTGAATCAGTGCCATGTATATGGCCCGAAGTTCCAATATATTTATTGGCAGGCAACTTTCTTCCTTGGTCCATTGCCCCTGAAAACACAACCTTCCTGACACTGCTCCCCAGCCCTGGAGACTGGCATCTGTCGTCAGAATTTCCCAATCTGATATCCAAAAGGGTCTCCCCTTGTCCAGATGGGATGTTTGTAGCCACCAAGGCTAATGACCTTCTTACTTCTTTTTTTCTGTTTTTTATCGTCTGATGCAACCAATTCCATTTGGCAAGAATCAGATGCTGCAGAGGCCTCGAGTGGAATTGTGCATACTCCACCATGTCGAATGTTGACACCATCAAACCCATCACGCGCATTGCTGCGTGAATGGATACCTTTTGACTGTATAACAAGTCCTGAATCCTTGACTGAACCTTGGATATCTTGTTCAGAGGTAAAATTACTTGAATCCAGTACAGCCCCCAAGCGAGTCATCCGTTGTGACAGAACCAGAGACGATTTTGCCCAATTTATGAGCCACCCGTGATTCTGCAGACACGTTATTGTCTGTTGCAGATGACATAAGAGCAATTCCTGCGTCTGTGCCAGGATTAAAAGATCGATGAGGTATGGAAATATTCTTATCCCCTGCTGGCGGAGATAAGCTGCCATTACCATCATAATCTTGGTAAATACTCTGGGAGCTGTTGTTAACCCAAAAGGTAGGGCATGGAACTGAAAATGCTGTTGGAGGATAGCGAACCTGAGATAGCACTGATGGGACAGTGCTATAGGAACATGTAGGTAAGCATCTTGTATATCCAGGGATACCATATAATCCCCTGGCTCCATGGCCAAAATGATGGAACGTAACGTCTCCATGTGAAACCAAGGTACCCAAATGTATTTGTTCAATACTTTGAGATTGAGAATGGGCCGAAATGACCCATTCGGCTTTTGAACTAAAAACAGGTTGGAGTAAAAACCCTGTCCTTGTTGTGCAGGAGGAACTAGAATGACTACTCCTGAGTGAAGCAATTTCTGAACTGCCTCTAACAAAGCCCTGGCCTTCGTCTCTACCCGAGACGGGCTGGTACAAAAAAAAACCTTCGAGGAGGGTGCTTCTTGAAGGCAAAAGCATAACCTTGAGATACCGCTTCCTGTACCCAGGCATCTGTTGTAGACTGCTGCCAGATCTGTGCAAACTGAAGAAGTCGGCTCCCCACCCTAGGGTCCCCCAGGTGGAGACCCGCACCATCAGTCTGATGGCTTATTATCTGTTTGTCCCAACCGGTCCTCTGGTAGCCCAATGCTTTTTAGTCTTACCAGACTTCTTGTATTGGGGCTGCTTGCCATCACTTTTTCCTTTAGCTTTTCCTTGAGACCGAAATGGCCAAAAAGCCAGAACTTTAGGTTTGAAATTGTATGTGGAAGGAAACTTGACCTTCTTGGAGTCTGCTTCTGACTCCAGAATATCTGTCAATTCTTTACCAAAAAGAATATCTCCAGAAAAGGGCAAAGATTCCAAAACCTTTTGAGATTCTGAATCAGCTTTCCACGTACGTAGCCAAACTACTCTGCGAGCAGCTATTGTTGAAGCTGATGCCCTGGAGGCAATAGTACCCATATCCAATGCTGCTTCTTCCAAGAACATTGCAGCCTGTTTTATATGAACTATATGGGA
This sequence comes from Pseudophryne corroboree, assembly GCF_028390025.1. Lineage (NCBI taxonomy): Eukaryota > Metazoa > Chordata > Amphibia > Anura > Myobatrachidae > Pseudophryne > Pseudophryne corroboree. The sequence goes on along the minus strand of NC_086449.1, from coordinate 77,107,582 downwards.
TTTTTGCTCTCTAGAAACTATTGAAAAATCTCCCTCCAATGCATCAGCCCAGGCAGCCACTGCCTTTGCCATCCAAGCTGAAGCCATGGATGACCTTATGACTGCCCCAGACAGGGTAAAAAATGGTTTTTAGAAAACCATCCACTCTCCTATCCGTGACATCAATTAATAGTGTAACCTATCCCTGGTACAGGAGTTGGAGGAATTATCCGTTCAGCTATACTGGATAAAGTACGTGCAAACATAGCCCAAGGTGGATACATCTTCACCTGAATCTGCCTTGTATTTTTCAATAACCCCTGGTGAAAGCTAAAACAATTTGCACACAAACCATCCTGAACCAGATCCTGAGAGGATAACACAGCTTTACAAGACAAACATGATGAGTGTTGGTGTTGCTGTGAGTGTGCCTTCCTCACCTTTGCCGCTCTTAGACATGATAAATAATCAACACTTCCACAGTGTACTACACAATTTGTGACTGTAATCACTTTAAACTTCTTAAAGTGACATACAATCCGACCCAACCCATGCACCAGCATTGAGAATCGGAATAAACAAACTGACATAAATATAGTAAAGTCAGCAATCACACTAGCAGTTAGTCACATGTTATATCTCCTATATAATAGCCCAGATCTGTGACTTTGTGCCTGTGTGTATAACGCTGGGCGTGGCTAGGAGCTCTCATTGGGTTAGTGGCAGGTCTATCACACCCAGTCCACAGCTGATTGGGCGAGAAACGCCCTCCCACACAGGTTACATCCAATGGGAGGCTCTGCCCTTTGCTGTGTTTTCACAAAGCAGGATTAGCAATGGGACTGATGGAGCTGCAGCTCCAGGCCCACACCCCAAAATAGGCCCACTGCATCTGCAGCAACATACCCTCCAACAATTTACACATAAAAATTGATACAAATTCGAAAAAGGGGCGTGACCACGGGTACATCCACGTGGCCACGCCCCTTTTCCTATGCTTTCAATGGAAGCTTGAAGAGTCAAAAATCGGTACAGACCATAAAAAAAAGGTCCTGTACCTGCCAAAAAGGTGCAGCTGGAGGGTATGCCACTGCATCTGCCGCAAGTCTCTGCACTGTACATAGGGGAAACCATCCTTTTACTGCAGCGTCCTATGTCCTGCTGCCAGTCCACCTGCCCCCTCCGGCATCAACAATCCCCACTCCCTAGCCACAGCGCAGGTGGAACAAAAGCTGCCGCGGCCACCGGCATAGATGTGTATGAAAGCGGCGCAGCAGAAGGCTTTCATAGCCCTCCCTGTGCTGCATACTCTTTGAGCCCCGGAGCCTCCTCTGCGCGTGATGTCACAGAAGTGCTTCCCCGCCACAGCCGCGCCCAGATCCCCAGAGGCCCTGACTCCGCAAACACAGCACCTGGGCTGCCGGCCTGGAAGGCCCGAGATGGCTAATGTAGAGTGGGTGGTATCGCGGAAGTTAATGTCTGGACGCTGAATCAATGTAAAAGGTGACAGTGCTGTGCAGTGCAGTGGGTGTACAGTCTGGGCCGGTGCTAGGGTGTTCGGCGCCCCCCTGCAAACTATAAATTTGCACCCTCGCATACTTTACAAAGGCACAGCGCACATAATACCCCCTGTAGTAGATACTTACACTTGTAACGCACCCTGTACCAGAGACCGCTTACACACATAACGCCCCCTGAACCAGTGACGCTTACACATGTAACGCCCCCCTGTAGCAGTAATGCTTACACATGTAACGCCTCCTGTACCAGTGACGCTTACACATGTAATGCCCCCTGTACCAGTGACGCCTTACACATGTAATGCCCCCAGTACAAGTGACCATACACAAGTAACACCTCCTGTAGCAGTGATGCTTACACACGTAACGCCCCCTGTACCAGTGAAGCTTACACATGTAACGCCCCCTGTACCAGTGACGCTTACACATGTAACGCCCCCCCTGTACCAGTGACGCTTACACACGTAGCGCACCCTGAACCAGTGCCGCTTACACATGTAACGCCCCCTTGTACCAGTGATGCTTACACAAGTAGCACCCCTGTAGCATTGACGCTTACACACGTAACGCCCCCTGTACCAGTGACACTTACACACGTAACGCCCCCTGTACCAGTGACGATTACACACGTAACGCCCCCCCTGTACCAGTGACGCTTACACACGTAACGCCCCCCCGTGGCAGTGACGCTTACACACGTAACGCCCTCTGTACCAGTGCCGCTTAGACACGTACCCCTGACACTGCACAGCACTCTCACCTTTTACATTGATTCAGCCAGTCAGTCAGTTCTGCCAGCCAGTCACTATTGTTAGCACCAGTGTCCCAACGCGCCGCATTACAGGGAAGTAGACGCACTAAATAAACTACAGCTCCCAGCAGCCCTTAGTGCCGAAGCATTCCGGCCCTTAGGGCTGCTGGGAGCTGTCGTTTATTGAGTGCATCTTCTTCCCTGTAATGCGGCGCGTTGGGACACCGGCGCTAACAATAGTGACTGGCTGCTGTGCGAGTCTCCGGGAGAGCCACTGCCAAAGGGAGGACAGCAGCTTAGCTGCTTCCAGGAGGAGAAGCATTACCCACCCCTTCCCACTCACAGTAGCTCCGGGCCCCATCCGCGGCACTCCCACACACCCCCTCCAGCACCCGCTGTAGCTCCGTACCCCCTCCCCCCACCCGCAGCAACCCCGCACCCACCCGTCCCGCAGCACCACCGCATTCGCCCCCTCCCCACACGGGGCACCCCCGCAACTGCTCCTCCCCCACCCGCAGTGGCTCCAGACCCCCACCTGCGGCACCACCGCACCTGCCCCTCCACCACCTGCGGCACCACCGCAACCGCCCCTCCCGCGGCACCCCCGGATCCCATCCACGTCTTCCCCGCACCCCAACCAAAGCACCTACTAGGTTATTCATCAGGCCCTGCGTGCGCTGTTTACCCCATTGCAAAGGTCTTCGACCCCTTAACCATTGCACGCCCTTTGTCCGTGCAATATTTAACCACTCACACAATTATGATTGGAGGTAATACTCCATATAATAAAAATATTGCACGCCACAAGGGTGTGCAAGCGTTAAGGGGGCGTAGCCCCTTACAACGGTGTGAAGAGCGCCCATAGGGCACGATGAATCACCTAGTATTAGTATAATAAGCAATATGAGCGTATCATCCACTACAACTTTATTTTGAGTATGTAGGAGAACATATTACTGCATCATGTTTAAACAGATCTAACGTATTCAGACACATTTGCGAAAGAAACAACAGTAAACGTATACAGACTCATATGCAATAGGAACTTATCTAACTATTCGTACTCAAAAGGGTAGATAGAGACTTAGTGCTGTATTACCCGTACTCAGCAGAGTGGGATACAGGGAGACTCACCTCGCTTCCAGGACCAATTAATATGTTAGCGAATGCTGAGTGGATCCAGACGTTACTAGTACACTGCCGCTCCATGAACCTATAGTGAACACAGATGCTCAGTGAACACTGACGCACCAGTCACACAGCCGCCTATGCTGCGACTGGGTCCCCTTCGTGTACAGCGTCTGAGACGGAAGCGGGAAACAGTTCACGGTGGGAGACTCGGAGTAAACTGGCCATGAATCGGGGGGGAGGGGCGACCAGGAGAGCGTCTGACTCCCCACTGCTGAAATTAACCCTAGGGATCGCGGCATCACACTATTCCTGAAGCCTCTGATCCCTAAGGCCTAGCGCTGGTGCACCCGTGGTGGCAGCCGCGTCAGCGACTGTTTGGTAGTATCCTTCAAAACAGTGCGGCTGTGTCCGTATTCCCCTACTAAGCGGAACCGATGCCTTACCTTCTCCCCGTGCTCCGGCCACTGCCTGGTAACGTCTGCTGGACTTGCTAGTATATCCGACACAGACGCTCGCCGAAACAGCGCTGTACTCGTGGGTAAGCGATGTCGCGACCCGGCGGGGAGTAGTTGGAGCGACTCTTTCTAAGGTACGTATAAGACGCTGTTTAGAAAGATCACTCAGAAAAAATAGTAAGACTATAAAAATAAAATAAGAAAACTTAGGGCGTCTAAAAACCAGCAGCCCTTAGACCATGGTCCGGCTCCTGCCGCACCAAACAAAAAACTGATTTGCCTAAGCTAGGAGGCGGGGATATATGGAAGGGCCCGTTGCATGTTGGGAGGTCGGAAAAGCTTTGACCGATTGGTGCAAATCCGCTGTCGCTTCATCATATCCCATTGTTATCCTGTGGATAACCTGTGGACCCTGCCGGAGAAAGGAAAATTGTTGGGGATAAAAGGTATATGTGCTAGAAACACAGACTCACCTGCGACACATCCTGTTAGAATCTCTGCCTCAATTAGGTTCCTCTGCAGAGCGGTCACTTTAGGTCGGGTTCCGTTGCAAAACCTGGGTGGAGTCAAGTTCCGCAGAAGCATGATCTGAACACCAGCTTTCAGTGCACAGAGTGCCAAGCGTCTGGTTTTTCCTTTCTAGCTCCTCTCCCTGATGTCACATTGAGATAATACATACTTCAGTTTGTTTATAGGTCACTAAGCTATACAATAGTGAAGACGCCATGCAAATTCATTCAGTAGTTTTTGCATGTTGCCGGCACAGAGAGACAAAGAGACAGACACAAATTTACCTCAAATTTTTTTTCTCCATAAACAGTCCCTTAAACATATATATTTTTTTAATTGCTATGTACAGACACAACCCTTACAGTTTTATTCTATGTACAGTATATGTATAAGAAGCACAAGCATCAATAAAGTTTATTTACAGGAAGAAAATATGTCAAACGTAAATGCAGGAAGCATTGCTTTGAGCGGGTTAATAAAACCCGCTGGCAAGTGCACTTTGAGCCCTGAGGGCAGCTACTTAGTGCTTCATTAAACACAGTTAGGGTGAGGGACCGGTCTAGAAATTTACGGCCAGTTCTAGAAACTCCTGGGCAAGAAACATGGTTGTGCCGTGTGCCGTGGCACCTTATCTGACCCTCTGTCACTTTATAATGGTACCAGGCAAGGGTTACCCACAATCCCTGCTTATTTTTATCCTGTGTATAGAAGCTCTGGGTCTAGCCAAGAGAACTAATTTACAGATGATCTTTTGGCGTACGTCACGCACCCTATAATGTCGCTCATTAATCCTTCTAAGGAACTTTACAAATTTAGCACATTCTCCAACCTCAAAACAAATTATGCAAACTCGTGGGTGTTAGCCTTTCCCGCCCCGACGTTTCATCTCGGCTAGTTCAGAAAACGTTCCACTTTTTTTTTTCTGGCGACACTCTTTGTTACCTGAGTATAATCCTAATTAAACCCAACATATCGTTTTTTTTCAATGAACTTCCCCACTATGCTTTCTAAACCGAACAGAGATGTAAAAACTGGAGGCCAATGCTGTTTTCCTAGTGTGGGATGTGGGCGGAGGGTTAACATTATAAATCCTTTATTTACTATGAACTACTACTATTAGACTCTATTGCGCATTTGCAGATCTCCTGGGATATGGCACGGCGGCCATTTTCCCAGAGATTTCCTTACCGTGCATGTGCAAAATCCTAGGAAAATGGCCACCGCGGCACTTCCCCGGTGGTTTATGGAGAGGTGCTGCCGCCGACTTGGGGACTCTGAAGAGGTGAGTATTAGAAAAACGGGTGCAGAGAATGTGTGCGGTGTGGCCTTCCCCCTTGACTCGGGGGCCCATTGTAGATACACCACTGCTTTGAAGCTTGTACCTGACAGGCAACGCCTATGGGCTTCTTCATTCAGAATTCTCCTCTCCGAACCCCCCGAATAGCCATGCATGCACTATAGTACTCCCGGGTCATAAACCTGGAAGTGCTCACAATGCAAATGACAGCTCTTATTGGAAGAGCTGTTCTTTGCATTTATATTCACAATTAGTCATGCGTTAATAAATGCCACTATGTATAAGATAAGTGGTTGGATGCATGAGATGCAATATGTGATGCATGATACATCCCGCCCAAGAAGAGATAACTGTTGACGTATATAGCCTATTGGGATGCTGGTCACAATACATGCAGAGCGGATGTGAAAGTGACTGTTAGGCCACACAGAGAGTCCTTACCAAGGGTGCTGGCTTTATTGGTTCACAGCAGGTAAAGGGCAACACAGGAACACAGTAGTAATGCAGTGGCATCAAACACAGGGTATTGCAGCTAATACTGTAGGTGTCTTACCTCATGTGTGCAGTACTGTGACACTCTTATGCCGGGTAAACACTAGAGCGATGTGTACCAGACCTATATCATAGGGGCCAGGACCTTGCTGCAGAGGGGCGACGTGGGATGCCATACTGCATTCGGGACCAGATCAGGTGTACAAGATGAGGTGTACACACTAGATGATATGCCAATATATTGTTCTGATCCGCATCAGAACCATATATCGGAAGATATATATTGTCTAGTATGTATATACACTGATAAAATGCTGCAGTCCGCACATGTGCAGTAGCACATCAGTTCAGAGGGCGCCCCTCCCTGCAGACTCTGGGTCCTAGTGCCCAGCATGTATAACACATAGGAGACAGTGCAGAGTGCTGCTCTCCTAACAATAACTATCCCCAAAGTTCCCCCAGCATTGAATGAAGTTCGCTCCAATGGCATTGACACATAACCACAACCCCCCTCCTCAAGCTCACGCCTTTTCAATATAAATCAGCTTAGGTGTGCGCAGGCTCAGAGCAAGATGTGTGCGACAACACCATCCTCAGGACATGAGCTGCTCACCCTACACAACATCCCCCCCTCCCCCCCTTCCTACGGGGCATAGACAGCCCAACCTACCCATCACTTTCCAACCCCCACTCATCTCCTGCTCCTTCTTGTGTCTCCTCCCTGCATCTCAGCTGGCTCCCAGGAGAGAGACAGCCTCATTTTTAACCCAAGATGGCCGATATGACCTCGGATTCATCAGTTTTACATCGCCCATCTTGGATTCAAAAAGAGGCTGCCTCTTTACCGGGAGATTTGGGATGGAGACGCTTTAGGTAGGAGTTAAGGCTGCCTAAGGGATGTTTGGGCATACACACCATGTATGCGTGCCTATGTCCTTCAGGTCAGGCACACACATACTGTAAACACTGATCCCAAACATGGCTGGTGAACAAAAGAGGTGGTGAACTCATTTTGAAAGCTTCAGGAGAAAGTTTTCTGGAAAGGATCTATATTACAGGAGGCTGAAGATATATTTCTATGTGTCAATGGATGGAAAAATATTAGATAGGTATGTGAAGTTAGGTTAGCCCTAGACAGGCATGTGAGGATCACAGCCATGTGGATGACCCGGATTCTCAGGGAAACAAACAGGAATGTTGAAATGCAAATCCTCAGTAAATAGACTTATTATTGTAATCTATGTAAACTACTATTGCACATGTTCCATGTTGATTATAAATAATAAATATAATAAAGAATGTATAGAAACAGAATGGAACTCCCTTAGTTTACAGTGAGAATATATTTGCACCTACCTCATTAGGTGCCCCCCATGTATTTCCCAAATGGATGGCCATTGATTTGATGTCCAAAAGAGCTGTGCCCTATTTGTATGTTCATAAATATTGTAGAGGTTCGATTTTTTGTTCATGACTGGGGGGGTTTGGGGTCCGTTAATTACATATTTTGCTTTTTATATTTGAAGCTTTCTTTACATTATGAAAAGCCTGGCTGGAAATGGACATCTGTGGGTGACCTAGAGTGCAGGCAAAGCAAAACCATGCCCCCAAGATGACGCTACTTCTGACACCAACGGGCCCTGATAAGTCTAGCCATGCCCCTCTGTGCCCCCTTCTTTATGCAAGAGCGCCTGTCACAGCTGGTCACAGTAACAGGAGCCAGCCAGTCATATTTAGGAGCCAGCAGAGTTTTTCAAGTTCCACAGGATTGTTTTATAAATTGCATTAGTGACGCAGGGCCTGATTCAGAGGGGGACACTAGGCCAAAGTATGCTCAGCCATTTTTTTATGTCCTACGCATGCATCTGAGTCATCTGACAGTAAGTGAGGGTTTATGGGAGGTAGCAGGCGGGGGTTGGTCAACGCAGGCATGTCATAAAGGGACTTGGCATAATCCAGTCACCTCAGTCTGCCCTGCTCCACCGTGTGGCGGGTCTCCAACCCCGCTTAGCCCTAACCTTCCCTACCACTTGGCTCTGTCCTGTACAGCCCCCAGCTCCCATACTTACCCTTGGTGGCAATGCAGGTCCTGCGGCGCTAGGTATGTCCTGTCTATCTCACAGTGGGAGCTGCAGGGACATGCGACCGAGCTCCCACTGCAAACGCATTCAGGAGGCAGGACAGACCTTATTAAATATAGATTATATTGTTATATATTCGCTCAATATATTAAATATGATCTAGCCCTGTCCTATTTACTACATTTCCTTGAGGGCCCCTCCTCTCTGTCAGCGGCTGCAGCACTAGACTCTGGCTTTGTGCCAGAGTCTACTGAGCATGCACAGGTCTCCGGGAAAATGGCGCCTATGCCTCATTCCCGGTGACATATTGACTACGCATGTGCAAATCACCGGGAAAATGGTCTCCTGTAGCATTAGAAGATTAGTTGTATGGTATTGCTCACCTGCCTCCCTGCGGCTGTGCATTACCGTACATACCAGAATCAGGCCCTGTACACATAGCAATATAATATAATATATGTAAATCTTGTTACAGGCATATGATTGCTCATTGTGTGCTACACATGTCTGCGCTCTCCCTGCCCCAGAATGCAGTGCTTGTTGTGAGATTAGACGGCTGAGCAGAGGCCGTGCGGAAAGGCTTGTGGCTTTTGGAAAGAAGATTAGAGGTACAATGTGCACCCATATTCCAATATCCTACAATAATCTTAGTAATCAAATCCTGTGCGTAGAAGATCACAAATGAAATGAGGACGCCTTGGCCTGCAGAGCTTGTACTGTAAACTACAGAGGAGCAGAGATGTGACACAGGCGACCCGAATCCGAGTCAGTCGCAGGCACGACAGTGTACTGTAGGCGTCTTTTGCCGCAGACGCGTCTGTGTTGTGCACTGTCAGAGTCCCTAGACGCTGTAATACCGATACGTCCTCACACACCCTGGGGGTAATTCTGAGCTGATCGCAGCAGGAACTTTGTTAGCAGTTGGGCAAAACCATGTGCACTGCAGGGGGGGCAGATATAACATGTGCAGAGAGAGTTAGATTTGGGTGGGTTATTTTGTTTCTGTGCAGGGTAAATACTGGCTGCTTTATTTTTACACTGCAATTTAGATTGCAGATTGAACACACCCCACCCAAATGTAACTCTCTCTGCACATGTTATATCCGCCCCCCCTGCAGTGCACATGGTTTTGCCCAACTGCTAACAAAGTTCCTGCTGCGATCAACTCAGAATTACCCCCCCTATCGGCTATCGATCACACCTTCATTACTTGCAGCAATCCTATGGCAGGTGCAGATTTTGCGTCTGATTGTGGCCTCCTGTGTGAAGGGTTCTACGTCTATGAACACAGACACTATCAGCGACACGGCCATGACACTACCAATAGAAGTAACATGACTCCACTGGGTGTAGTATTGTATGTCGGCGGCCGGGCTCCCGGCAACCAGCATACCGGCGCTGGGATCCCGACCGCCGGCATACCGACAGCGTGGCGAGCGCAAATGAGCCCCTATGCGCGGCACTCTATTTATTCTGCCTCCAGGGGGGTCGTGGACCCCCAAGAGGGAGATAAAGTGTCGGTATGCCGGCTGTCGGGATTCCGGCGCCGGTATACTGTGCGCCGGGATCTTGACAGCCGGCAAACTGAAGACCACCCGACTCCACTGTGTCAGTCATCCATACTTATCTACTTTTCAGTTCCCCTCTCTAGGAGAAGTACAGAGAGTAGACGCTGTGCAGGCCCCTGGCTCTCCCCTCCTAGAAAGTGGGGGTGACCCCCCCCCCCCGTTTCTAGGTACGCAACCACTCCTTCGCCCCCTTCCCACCTCCTCAACACAGGGGGAAACCGCGGGAGACAACGCAAGGCCCATTCTGAGCATGCACAGAACGGACCTTTACGCAGATTCCCAATAATCGGAAATCTATGTGCCAATCTCTGAATCAGGCACTGACTATCGGTACTTACTGCATGCGCAGGATCCGTTCTGCACATGTGCAAACGAGTCCTGCAACACAAGGTGGGTGTGAAAGGGGCAGCAGCCTCCGTTTAAGAGGAGGGAAGAGGCCAGGGATCTCCATCGTTGCATGGAGATTTCATGGCCTCTGCGACAGGCAGGGCGCATCCCCATGGGTGCCACAAGCCGCCTGATGATGCCAGGGAAGGTCTAATACTGTGTCCAAGGACTCAGCTTGACTCAGTAACGCAGTAGGAGGTGTGATGTCTGATGCTGCATTACCATATTAGTGCGATCGCTGCTGCTTCTATGTAAGCAGCAGCGATAGCAACTCCAACCAAATCTGAGTGACCCCCAATGGGCCTGATTCCGATGTGGACAGAGTTAGCACTGCTGCTGCTTCCCTGGAAGCAATAGCGATGCTCAGATATGGTAATGCAGCAGGAGGCCTCTGGTAAATAGACACCTCCTGCTTGCCTGTGTGATCCTTGGACGTAGTAGCATCGGATCACTCTGTGACACCATCGGCATCTGAGTAACGCCCGGCCGCCGCAACTCTGTCGCTGTTTTGTGAAACAGGGCCCATTCCCGCCCCCTCCCCGCCCCCAAACGGCTGCAGACTGTCCATCACCTGATGTATGCAGCTGTACTGTGAGCGAGAACGCAGGACCCATAATGCACGTGGGCAGCATGGATCCTGCGCATATGCAGTTTTCTGTTGCGTGCTTTTCTGAGATGCATCCGCATCCGCATCAGGCACAATATCTACAGTGACGCAGAAGTCCATGTGCTTTGCTATGTAACGGGCACAGCAGTGCAAGAATAACAGCATAAGAATAAGAATCTAGATTTAAGGGTCAATTCAATAGCAGACGATGCCTGGGTTGTGCCGCTGCAATCGGATCTGGAACGCCAGAAACATCACTCTGAATTGGCCCAATACGACCCACCCAGGGCCATTCCAGGGCCTCTCCAGATTATGGGATACATCTATCAAAAAATATTTGCGGCTTGTTACCTTGAAAACAATTTTTGGGGGTTATCCACAAATATTTATAATCACCTAAATGTATGTAGGAGGGACTGCAGCAGATATCTCCGATACATGCTGGGATTCCTCCATTCCTACCGGCAGCCAGATGCTGCCATATTTACCAATTTATGGAATGCAAAGCATTCTGGGGATTGGCTCCCTTGCCTCTAACGCCATCTTTAGATGGCGGTAGCCTGATGCAGAGCTAGCTGGCACAGAGCTCCTGTAGAACCCTCCCTGGAAATGGCCACTGTGCATGTGTGGTAACAGAAGTCCCACTTCCACACTGAGCACATCTGTAATCTGCTCACTCACACATATGTAAATGTGACCGGTACCCATGCTAGCCGTAATTGTCAGCTTATAATTATCCATGTAGGTGTAATTATGTTTAATTGTATGCATGTGCCTGTTATTATCTTTATCTGTTACTGTGTTCTATTCAGGTATATCATATCTGTAAGATGACTGACCAGCACTGTGGAATCTGTGGCGTCAGATATAGATAAACAATGTTTACGATGACATCATAATGCGCCATTTATTCTGCGAGGCTGCTTTTTTTTTCTTTTCTTTTTTTTTTGTTTCTACATTTGCTGCCTCTGGAAAGATGGAGTCACGCGATGTTTCCTGTATGCATAGTACTAGCATAACAGGAGATCAGGATGCATAATGCAGGCCCTCACATGAACTGGCTCAGCAGGTCTGGCCGGGCAGGGGAGTACTTGCCTCAGTTAACACTGGGTACTGTGCCAACCAGGAGACAAGAAGTACAGAAACACTTTTATGCCTCACACCATGGCAGGGGGGGGGGAGATTGAAGCATTACAGGGGATAGATATAGAAGTTGTGAAATGGGAATGAAAAAATATCAAGCAAGATTACACATAGAAATATAAGGAAAAGCAAACACTGTAGGAATGTTAACTACCTCTAAGGTGCTGAGATCAGCTGTAATTGGACAGGAAAATCACATCCACATACCCGCAGACAGTGACACCTGCCCAAAGCAAACACAAATAAATCTGTCACAAACGTATACATTAGGCACAAATATATACATTAGGTAAATATTATTTTTGGGTGGAGAAAATATACTCTAATCTACCCACCCTCCTTTGCCACCCCTCCCCCACCTTCTGCTTGGGCTTAGTCAGAGTCACCCATTAAGTATCCTAGGCTCCTGATTGGCTCAGTGTGGAGAAACAAAGGGCAGGAAGACAGCCCAATCCAGGGTCTCGCATAATGCCCAATGGGGCCCATTTATCAAATAATATTTGCGGCTATATCCCCGAAATATTAATTATCCCTGGCATGTATAAAGGAGGGATCGCAGCAGGTATCCCCTACACCTGCTGCGATCCCTCCGTTTACGCCCGCAGCTGCATCCGCCATAGGTTTCTATGGGGGATGCGATACTGCCCGATGTGTATTGGGAATCCGATACTGTTCCCTGCAGCTACTGCAATCTATTGATTGCGGTAGCCCATTGTAGCGTATGGGCAACAGATCAAGGAAAGTAGATCCGGCTGGGTTCCCCGGGAAATGCCTCAGTGCACTGCGGTCACTTGTGCGCAGGATCCCTGGCCGGCCGCCCGCTGAGCACATCATTGCAGGTACAGGCTCCTCTGTCCCTGCGTGTGCTGGGTGATATATTCACCCGAAGGGATCGCATATTGCAATGCAATCCTAGGCGGAAAAATCCCGCCCAGATCCCATTCAGTGACCATTGATAAATGGGCCCCTCAATCAGGCCTTTTCCAGAGAACATACATAACTGTTTCAGGAATTGTGAATGGAATAATAACTGAAATCAGTCCTATGTTATGTACAATAGAAAGAAAATCATCAGTATTGTATAGAAATCGAAAGACGTGATACTGTGCATTTTGTGTACACAAAACAGAGATGCTGTCATGTATAAAAAGGACAGACTGAGGGGGTAATTCCAAGTTGATCGCAGCAGGAATATTTTTAGCAGTTGGGCAAAACCATGTGCAGTGCAGGTGAGGCAGATATAACATGTGCAGAGAGAGTTACATTTGGGTGTGGTGTGTTCAATCTGCAATCTAATTTGCAGTGTAAAAATAAAGCAGCCAGTATTTACCCTGCACAGAAACAAAATAACCCACCCAAATCTAACTCTTTCTGCACATGTTATATCTGCCTACCCTGCAGTGCACATGGTTTTGCCCAACTGCTAAAAAAAATCCTGCTGCGATCAACTTGGAATTACCCCATGAGAACTGTGACTTTCACTTGTCACTGCTGTTAGCATCACTTATTCAGCCGATGGGCTGTCTGCTGAAAAGACAACTGGCTGCGGCTCCAGTTGCTGTGGTGCTCTAAAAGTCGCATCGGTCAGACATCGGTGGCACCATCGGAATTCCGAGCAACACTACAGTTGCTAAGAATGCACAACGGAATGTGGTCGCCAGTGTCAGCGGAACTA